>NC_056735.1:1182569152-1182875402 GCF_019279795.1 Protopterus annectens | reverse complement strand
ATTACCACATAGGTGGTAATCCATTAAGTACGGAAGAAGTAATTAGAGATTTAGGGACCAACGTAGATAGTAATCTCTCCTTTGATAATCAAGTTGCCAAAGTGGTTAGAAAGACCTTCTATATAGCCCACCTTATCACGAAAGGGTTCGCATCTAGATCGAGAGAGGTCATTGTGCCCCTCTACTCGTCACTCATCAGGCCCATAATTGAATACAATGCCCCTTTTGGGATGTACCTTACCCGACACCTGCAGCAACTGGAGAGACCCCAAAAGTACCTCACCAGGAGGATCATGGGCTACAAACAGATGTCCTATGCAGCTCGACTAAAGAAACTCCAGCTCTACTCAGTTGCTTACCGCCTACTCAGAGGCGATCTATGCCTGATGTACAAAGCCATGTCAAACCCAGAATTAATGGACATGCTCCACCACAAAAAATCCAAGTCCCCTAGAGCTACATGCTCCAGGGACCTAAACCTCAGCACAAAAATAAATAGGACATGCTGGAGGGACAGATTAATTTCCCAAAGGCTCCCCTCACTCTGGAATAGAATCCCAATTCATGTTAGACATAGCCCCTCGCTGACCCTCTTCAAGCGAAATTTGGACGCGTGGATGGGAAATCGCAAATTCACCCCTGGGATCTCTCCTGTGTTCCTGCTAGACAGAGGCACAGTAAACTAACCTTAAAAGGGTACCTTCTGTGACCTACTTTACAGAGGCACATTAGGCTAATCTAATAGAGAGGCGGAAGCCAAATACACTCTGGCTAGGCTTATAAATGCCCTAGGGCAGATAGCCTAGTATCTACCTATGAACCTATGAATAAAACAATTATTCTATGTGATGTCAGTTATCAGCTTGAGTACTTTACCTTCTAACTATCCTTCTTCTAGAATAAGCCTTCATGCTTTCAAGCAGCTTATTACTTCTCCTACTTTCTATAATAAATCCCAAGACACTCGTCTCATTCTCGACTTGACTTGATTCTGGTCTTTGATCATTTCAATTACAGTGCATCAAGAACCCTTCCTGAATCATTTAGTGACCACTGACCTACATATGTTATCAGATGTATTACCTATCATGCCAAATACAGGTTGATAGCAACCTTAACTTTGATCACCATTTGTCCACAGTGGTAAGGAAGGCCTTCTATGTTGCAGATCTCATAAGTAAGGACATCTCATCTAGAGCTAAGGATGCTATAACTCCTCTGTACTCATTCCTCATCAGACCACTAATAGAGTACAATGCTCCCTTCTGTATGCATGTCACCAGACAACTATAGCAGCTGGAGAGATCTCAGAGGTTTCTCACCAAGAAAATTCAGGGCCTTCAACACATGACCTACATGGACAGACTGAAGGCCCTGTTACTGTAGTCTGTAGCTTATAGGCTGCTGAGAGACGACTTGTGCCTGGCCTACAGAGCAGTCTCAGACCCTGCCATAAAGGAAATGGCTGCACATTCACAAGTCAAATTGGACAATATTCACTCACTCTAGGGATCTTAACCTAGCCTGCAACATTAACAGGACATGCTGGAGAGACAGATATGTTTACTAGAGATTGCCACTCCAATGGAACAAACTCCCATTTCATGTAAAACAGAGCTCCTTGATGACCCTATTTAAGTGTAACTTAGACAACTGGATGGGAAACCATAAATTTACCCCAGGGGTGTCACCTATGTCCCTCTTGGATAAGGGCAGTTGGTGCTGATCACAGACTTGCGCTGCAAATATAGACCATACAACTTGGTCAATAAGGGAACACAGGTATAACATGGCTAGGCTTATAAAAGGCCTAAGACCAATAGCCTAGTAACTTCGTATGAACCTATGAACCAGACAGCAAGTATACATAAATAATCATAATTTCTAAAAAATTAACCCTGAATCATTTTTAGCTGCTCTAAACTTATTTAACTGGACTATTCTAAAATAAAAAATTCTCCCTCAAAAAAGATTGATAATGTGTGTCTATAAATAACTACTCCAGCATGTCTTTAAAGAGCAACCACTAACCAATACTTAACATACATTCAGGTTTGCCTGTAGCACAACAACTGCTCTCCTAACCTTTAGTGATAACATAAATAAAGAGGTAAACTCATATCTCCCATATTTATAGATTAATCAAAGGCTTTCAACACTGTGGCTCATAAAAAACTCTCCTTCTACAACTGTCCACAATGGGTATCTCACAACTAACTCTTGAGTGGTTTAATAATTACTTGCCAGATCACCGCCAGGCAGTTAAATGGTATTTTACCCTTTCCCATTATCTACCCATTAATAAAGATGTCCCTCAAGGCTCTAACCTTGGTCCTCTACTATTTAATATCTTTATAAACAATTGTCATACTTCTATACAACAAGCATTCATTGTTCAGTATGCAGATGGTTCCAGCCTTATCTACCTCTCAGATAATCTAGAAAGCTTATAGATTCATAGGTTCATAGGTAGGTACTAGGCTATCAACCTTGGAGCCTATATAAGCCTAGCCAAAAAGGTTCCCTGGCTTTTGCCACCCAAGAAAATTATTTTCCTGTGCCCCTGTCAAGCAGTGCCACAGAAGTGATCCTCAGGGTGAATTTTCTATTTCCCATCCAGTTGTCAAGGTTTTTTTTAAAGAGGGCCAATGAGGAGCTTTGCTTGACATGAATGGGTAGTTTCTTCCAGAGTGCGGGAAGTCTCTGGGATAGGAATCTATCCCTCCAGCATGTTCTGTTTATTGTGGTGACAGGGTTTAGGTCCCTGGAGTGTGTGGCTCGGAGATACTGGGATTTCTTTAAGTGTAGCATGTCCAACAGCTCTGGGTTTGACATAGCTTTGTATGTTAGGCAGAGATCACCCCTGAGTAGGCGATATGCAATGGAGTAGAGAGAGTTTTTTGAGACGGTCTGCGTATGGCATCTGTTTGAGGCCAGTAATCCTCATAGTGCGGTATTTCTGTGGCCTTTCCAATTGTTGTAGGTGTCTTGTGAGATACATGCCAAACGGGGCATTGTACTCTATAATGGGTCTGATGAGGGATGAGTAGAGAGGAACAATGACCTCCTTTTTGAGATGAGGTGTGCCATGTAGAAGGATTTCCTGACTACTGCGGTGACGTGGTTATTAAAGGAGAAACTACTGTCCACCTGTGTCCCAAGGTCTCTTATCACACTTTCAGTGTTTAATGAGCTACCACCTATGTGGTAGCTTATGGGTGCTGAGTTTTTCCCAAAGGGGATGACAATGCACTTCTTGGCATTGAGCTTGAGTCCATGACTTTGACACCAAGCATCTGTCTCTTTGAGGCCCTTTTGTAGAATGTCTACATCATTAGGTGATTCTGTTATGGCTCCCAGTTTGCAGTCATCTGCAGACTTTGTTAGCCAAAGGCCTTCTGTGTTGGTCTGCACTTCAGAGAAATAGATGCCAAACAGGAGAGGACCCAGGACCGAACCCTGTGGTACTCCACTTGTCACTGGTCTGAAGTCGGACTTGGAGTTGGCTACTTTTACTGTGTGGGTTCTGTCAGTGAGCCAGTTGGCCGCCCATCTTGTGACATAGGGATTTATGTCCAGTTTAGTGAGTTTATCTATATTTCCAGAGTGGGGGATGGTATCAAAACCCTTGGCAAGGTCAAGATAGGCTGTGTGCACTACCTTTCCCTCACCTATGGCTCTAGTGACTGCTTCAAAGAAGTCAATCAGGTTTAGTAGACATGATCTACCTTTTACAAACCCAAACTGAGTGTGGTCCAGGGTTTGGAGGTTACCTATGTCTTTGTTTATACGTTCCATGATCTTGCAGACTAGGGTCATCAGGCTAATGGGGCGGTAGTTTCCAGGGTCCATGGTGGCACCCTCTTTGTGGAGTGGGATAACTGTTGCTGTGTGCATTCAGTAGGCACATTGCCTGAGGTAAGGCTATGACTGAACATGGTACTTAGGTGGGGTGCCAGTTCATTCTGTAGTTCATGCAATATGCAGCATGGGATGTTGTCTGATCCTATGGATGCTGTGTTCTTGGCTTTGGAGAGTGCAGTCTTTACTTGTACATCTGGGATTACAGGGGCTTTGCATTCTTCTGGTATTAAGATGGGCCCTTTGGAGGGTGAGAGGGGGTAAAGTTAGCACTGAACCTATCTGCCAGGATGTTGGCAATATCGGATGGTTCTATATATTTAGTGCCATTGTGCTGTAGCTCAGAGCAAATCTGAGTGTTGCCATTGAGATTCTTGATATAGCTGTAGAATGCTTTGTGGTTGTCTTTGGAATAAGTGGCAATTTTATTTTCATAACTGGCTTTGGTGAATTTTATGAGGGATCTCAGCTTCTTGCTGAGGCTGACCAGGGAGTTCCTCCAATTTTTGGATTTTACTCTTTTTTGCAACAGCTTCTTCCTTCTGTAGTAGAGTTTTTTTATGGCAGGGGACCACCAGATTGGCTTCCTTTTTTTGGAGGATAGCATCTTGGTTCGGTTGGGGATGGCACGATCCATGCACTTGTGTATGTGCTTATTCAGTGCATTTGTGTAATATTCAGCAGGTGTACCTCTATTTTCCATCTACATGGGTGTCGTGAAGTTTGCCACTTCTGTCTTAAGACTTTGGAGTAGTTTATGATGGTGGTTCCCTTAATGGGGGGGTGGGGTGGGTGGGATATGGATGTCTAGGATGATTAGCTTGTGGTCGGATCTGACCAACAAGGAGTTGACCTCTGACGTGGAACACCAGTTACCCATATTGGTAATGACCAGGCCCAGGATATTGCTACCCCTGGTGGAGGTGTGGACAAGCTGATCTAAGGCATTGGAATTTATGAATTCCAGAAAACATTGATTGAATGAGTTGGTACATGAGTAGTTTTCCCAGTTGATGGTGGGGTAGTTGAAATCACCCAGAATTAAGGTATTGGGTTGTACCTTAATATTTTCCAGTATCTTAAGAAATGAAGAGTGGGAATCCTGGTGCATGGTGGGGGATCTGTAACAAGCTACAACCTGGATTACAGTCTTGCCCAATGTTAGTTCCACTTGGATAATTTCAGATGCATTATGTTGAGCAACTAGCCTGGAGGTGTGGATATCCTTAATGAATATGGACACCCCTCCACCTTAGTGTTTCGGTCCAGGTTAGGTGGCCGAAAGATGTGGTATTAATTATAACCTTCTAATGCAGGGGGGCTCTCTGGAGCCTTGAACCAGGTCTCTGTCACTACACAGATGTCGATGTTCTCCATTTTAAGGAGTGCCTTGAGTGAGTGCATTTTGAGGTTTAGACTTCTAGCATTGAGTAGCATTACCCTCAGAGTTTGCTTGCTTGTACCTGTTACGGTGGTGAATTTAGCATTTGAACCTTGCCTAAAAAAGGAACTATAGAGGTGGCAAGAGCCTTAGCCAGTATCCGGAATCCCAGGGTTGACAGGTGCAGGCCATCTCTGGCAAAGCATCGTAGTCTGTAAACCATGTCATCCCAGGCAGACATATACTGGATCCCCTTAGAATGACACCAGAAGCTTAGCCAATTGTTGAAGTCAATCATTTTGTCCTTGTCCTGTGGTATCATTCTGGGTGATGGCAGGATGCTACTCAAGTCTAGGGTCATACCTGCCTGGGCTACAAGATCCGAGAGCTCCTCCATGTCTCTTTTCATGTAGTCCAGGGAGGTATGTCTCAGGTCATTCACACCAACATGGACAATGACAGAGTCGTATTTGTACTTGTTGTGAAGTGACCTGATTGCATGCATTATGTGGCGGATCCTAGCACCTGACAGGCAGCTGACAGTAACTTTCTCCTTGTTTAGCCTGGTGAGTGGGACATCAATGTGCCTGACTATAGAGTCAGCTATGACTAGTGTGTTGGGTACGTTCTTTTGCCTTATGGGCTGAGGTTGAGTGGCACACTGATTTTATGGGTTATGTGTCATTTGGGTAGTGTTGGGGGGTGGTGGTTGTCTGTGTTTCAGCTTGGGAGGTCTTTGTTGCTTGGACAGTTATTGATTGTGAGCCTCCATGAATGTGGGTGCGTGCTTTGTGTTTCTATGTGTGGGTTTTGGTAGTGTGGTTTTGAAGGACTATGTGTTGAGTGTGGTGTGGTGCAGGTATTAACCTTCTCCTCTTGACTGTCTAGTCCAGTCTTGGCTGGAGAGAGCTTGGCTTCCAGTTTGGCTATATAAGTGCATCTCCCACAGGTTGTATTGTTGGGTGGTAGGAGGAGAGGGTTGTTAGTGCACATGAGGCAATTGCTACATTGTCCCAAGATGCCCCGATTCATCAGGTGGACAGGAGAAAACACCGGGAGCTGATCCATGGACATGCCTGGATAGGTGCTTATTAATTTAAGTACTAAGAACTGCTTTCCTGTTGACAAGTGAGGAAAGTCGAGTGCTGTAGTAATTTCTAGTTTATTTAGTGCTTACAACAAGTTCTGAGCAAGTGCTGAGCACAAGGAAACAGTTTTGAGTGCTGAAACTAAAAAACTGGCTAGTTTTAGCACCAGTCCCAAGAAGAGAAGCAGGCCACGGCCTGTTTGGCCTACTTAGAACAGATTACATAACATGCCTTTAATTCGTTTGAAAATGGGTTTTGTGACCACCAAATCTTTCTTAATTCAAAGAAAACCAAACTACTTTTATTTTCCCTAAAGCACTTACCTATGATAAACACAACTTTAAAATCACACCCCTAAACAAGACTCCAGTTGAAGTAATATCCCATATAAAACTGCTGGGGGTACAATAGATGATAACCTAATCTTTCTTAAGCCAAAGAAAACCGAACTACTTTTATTTTCCCTAAAGCACTTACCTATGATAAACACAACTTTAAAATCACATCCCTAAACAAGACTCCAGTTGAAGTAATATCCCATATAAAACTGCTGGGGGTACAATAGATGATAACCTCAACTATGACCTCTACATACAGAGCAATATTAAAAAAAAAAAAAAAAAAAAAAAAAATCACAAAAAACCCCATAAAACATGGGCGTCCCCTTCATGGAGTGTTATTTGTATTGGTTATACGTGATGTTATTAGAATGTGTGAGGGGCAGGTGAGAGAAGTACAGTGGGAAGATAGAGAGGGTGTTAGAATTGCTGTTTTTATTGCATATTCAGATAACTTGGTACTGGAGGCCACAATAATGCTTGGATAAAGGAAGTGCTTATTGTCGTAGGAAATAAGTCAAAGAGTGTAGGACTGATACTGAATAAGAAAAAGAGTAAGGGCTCTGGAAATAGTACGAGAATGGGCGGAGTTTACTTGTCTGAAGACAAACGTGCCATCGGCGTGAAGTTTGGTCAAAGGGAGATTACTGATAGACTATAGAAGGGTAAGATAGAAGTAGTATACAGATACAAATATGTCAAAAGTATATTACATAGTATATTAAATATTAGATATTAGATACATTCTTATATACTGGGAAAGTTAGTGTATATAGTTAGGATTTCCAGTGAGTATGTAAAAAGAGTTGCTGGAAATTATATTTAAAGCAATATTGGGATCAAAGCAAATTCAGTAAAGGCAGGAGTATTATACTCATAAAAAGATGGAGACTTTCATTCAAAACATCTGATCGCTCACTTAGTTTTATTACATCTATTCTGGATAGTCTGGCATATTCTAGGTAGAGATAATAATAAGGCATTTTTTAGGAAAAATATACTGAGTTTTGGAAGACTGTGGATGGAGGAAAACAAAGAAAAAGGTGGATAGCAAAGAAATAGAAATGTATGCCAACAAAACTAGGATGTGGAAAATATAGCTTAACAACAGAAGTACAAACAGAAAAAGTGTTATGAATACATAATAGAAAGATTTTATTATGTTAAAGAATGGAATGAATATGATGATAAAATAAAATATTATAAAGGAGAGACATGAAAGAATTAAAGAATTGGTAGACTTTTGGGGAGATTGATATTAAGGAAATTACCTGTAAAAGATCAAATAAAATATAAACAGATACAAATGTGTAACTTATGCCAACTAGAAGAAGCAGTTTAGCATTATTTGTTAGAATATCATAGAATTCAAGAGATTCTGAAGAAAATAGTGCAGCATTTAGATATGACTTTTTTCAAAATTTCAATATTGAGATGATAGTTTATGATTTATACCCTTAGAGTATGGCAGAGCAGAGGGATAAGATGGACAAATTATTAATAAGCTCAGTTTGGATTATTGGGACCAGCAAATGTGGAGAAGTGTTAGTCAGTAAATTGTCAAACAGTAACAGGATGATATGCAAAATGACAAGATGGTTGTGAGCAAATGAGTAGGAGAGTAATTGATAAGTTTTCTACCTTCTTGTATATAATATAATTAAATTATGGTATCAGTATACTACCATTTGTATAATAATTAGATGTGTTATATCAATAAAAGCCTTACTCTTTTCTATAGATGCTATGGGATCTTTTACATCCAAATGAGCTGTCACCAGCTCAAGCAGATGGGACTCCAGTTTAACACCTCATCCAAAGCACAGTACACTCAGGAGTGCAAGACCCCCTCTCCCTTATATTGTACTGCAGTGTCAGTATTAGAAAATTAATCCTAGAACTTGCTGTGGGAATAGAGCATACAGTCCTCTGATCTTCCAGCATCTAAAGCAAGTGGCCTACCTATCAGGCCAATAATACGTCAACACGTGGCCTTTTAATTATGCATTGTTACTGAACTTCCCCCTGCTGTGCTCCCATCTACGTACATACCTCCCTGAGCAGCTTACACATTGTTAACATGTGTTCACCTTTCTGAGCACCTGGTATATTGTTAACAAGTATGGACACATGGCTTTCCCTGCTGTGCACCCTCTAAATGCTGCTCAACATCCCCAAGTTTCATCCTTCCCGTCTTTCTCATTGCACCATTGGAATGAATGGTGTACACCATTATCATGATGTTTATCATTCGTCCTCATATGGGCTGAGCTACAAGACAATGGACAGATGAGTATTGGAGCCACCATTACTGTCTGCACTGTGTCTGGTTTACACTGCCTGTTGCAAGTGAGAAAAGTACAGCATGTGAACTATGTGGTTACCAAGGTATTTGAGAAATATTTTCAGCACATATAATGTTTTAGAGCTGTTATAAATCATTATTAAAAATCTTTGCTGATGTAGGCCACTGACTGTTGTGACCTACACATGCCATATACTGGCAATAGCATAATGACATCAGTAGGTGGAACAACTGAGGAAGTGCCAGTGGTGAGTGGAGAACGTCTGTGTATTAAATAAGACAGAAGACTTTGCTTGGTGATTGCTGTCTACCAATGTGGTGCTGCCTTGTTCTGGATAAGAACAACAGGGGTGGAAGGTTGGCATAATGGTTAAGGTATTTGCCTTATAAACCAAAGGTGCAGGGTTTGATTCTCACATGTGGTAAATGGCTAGGCTTAAAATGGCTCACAAAGGCAGTTAGCCTAGTACTAATCTATGAATCTATGAACTTGTGATAATACTCAGCAAACAGAATCTGAACACTTGAAAGAACTGTTAATGATATCAGCAGTTCTTATCTGCTACAGCACCAATTGACACTTGCAGTTATGGAATTGGAGACGTACTTCTTCAGTTTTATTTTATTTAGTATTCACTTATTACATTTGTTAACTAAGTTAGTCTGTTTGGGTAGAGACCCTTTTCAGTTGAGGCCAGGAAAGAAAAGCTTTACAATACCACAAAAATAGGCAAATAATTACTAAAAAAGTAGAAAAATACAAACAGTATACAAGGATTCTGCAAAGAAAAAAAATATGACAAAAAAAGAAGAAAGTTTATAAACTATACATGAGTGATAATTTTGCACACTAGTTATGCAGTCAGTAGAGTATGGTGGGTCATATTAAAGTAGATACATAACATACGTAGAAGGAAACATATGGTGAGACTTCATCTTCATAGGGTGCCATTATCTGGCAAAGACACAAATGCAAACATTGTAAATATCAGATTATATGTGTCAGCAGCCTGGTTCTTACTCTAGCTAAGAGAGGTGATTAGTAATGGTTAGAGTGAAGTGATAAGTGTAAGCGGAGTGAAAGGAACCAGAAATGGGGTGACTGCAATTATGGTTGGTAGAAAAAACAGAGCAAGGGGAAGCAGAAGAGCTGTGGTGGTAGGGAGATTAGGAAGAGATTTGGAAAGAAAGGAGGCAAGGTGGGAGAGCTAGAGAGAAGAAGAGCTGAAAGGTAGCAAAGCAGAGTGAAGGTAGAAGGTATTCAAGTATTGATAATGTGATAGGACTGGGTAGTTGGTTAGGTGACAGTTCCATGGAGAAGCATGGAAGCCAGTGGCATATTGCTTCAGGAGTCTTATGGAAGCAGAAGCCATATATGACAGGACTGAAAAGGAGTCTGGTCATGTAACGTGAGAAGTTTGAGGAACACTTCTCTGGGCTGGAGACCTTTAGGATGTTGATGGATTCTAAGTTATAATTTCCTTTAGTAACAGTAAGGACTTGAATATCTGATGTGACTTATGAGACACAGACTAGGAGCTGAATATGCTGTCGGTGAATCCCTTGTTACGTTAAGTGCACTGATCAAGAATATTTTGAAGAATACCCCTCTTCCCTCTTGGCCATCCCCTGCCTTGACCACCCCTATAAGGAAATGCCATTTACCATGTCTCACTGCTATTAATAAAGAAAAAGATAAGAACACCTGTATTGATGGGATAATATCCCAAGATGCCTGGGATCACTGGAGTCACTATTTAACCATAGCCTGTAGTCAGGCTTTGTGCCATGTGAATGGAGAACTGCAGCAGTCATAGCTCTGCATAAGGGTGGGCCTTATACAGAGAGCAAAAAGTACAGACCAATTAGTCTGACTAGTTTTATATGCAAAGCCATGGAAATAATTATCTTGGAAATGATTAATAATGACATTATATATAGAATAGTATAACTCTCTTAGATTCAGTCAGGAATATAGTGAAGCTTAGTTTAGATATTGTTTTTCTTTATTTGTCTGAGCCTGTCCTTAAATGTTATTTTAAATATTTCCTGTGATTTGAACTCTGATGTCACTGTGAATATATACTTAGTATTTTATTTGTCTTTTATTACTAATTATTAAATATATTTAAACCTTTCATTGTGGCTGATCTTTGTAGAGATATTTAAGTTTTGAGAGTATTTGCATATTTATTTGGTGACACAGTGTGGGCCACTCTTAATAGCCTTGCTCTTGGTCAAACTACCATTTGTATTAAAATTAATTTCACTCAGTATATTGGGTACCCTTGGAAAAGTCTTAAGGTAGCTGGCAGGAGTGTCTGGTAGCAGTCATAACTACCTTATAGTCTGGGTAGAAGGGGACATAACTAACAAACCTGTGCCAGCCTTTCCCAGGTGTGTGTGTGTGTGTGTGTGTGTGTGTGTGTGTATGTGTGTGTGTGTGTGTGTGTGTGTGTGTGTGTGTGTGTGTGTGTGTGTGTGTGGTGTGTGTGTGTGTGTGTGTTCAAATCAAATCTCAAAGAGTGTGCATGTCAGCTACTTGGGCAGGGATAGAGAGAGTGGTGGGAGGACTTGACTTGGAACCCTGGCTAAGGACTCAACCCTATAACTGTGCCAGTGGGGAGTCTTCTTGGGTATCTGGGGAAAGAGAGATGAACCAGCCCCCAGACTGACTGTGCTCCCTGTGTGCTCTTAAGGGAAACTATGCTTGATTGTGCTTGATGCAGAGAGCTGCATCTGGAGATACTGGGTGTGTACTTGTTATCCTCCCAGTGAACAGCCCCTACTGGTACCAGTGGTGAGGACTGAGGCTCCTTGATTATTGGCCCAGTGGAGGGTCATCACATATTGGTTGGCAGTGGTGGGATCACCACATCACATATTGGTGAACAGTGGTGTGGATATCAAACTTCTGTAGCCTGTAAGCAGTTGTCACTAAATAAGGTGTTTGTACTCTCAAGCAGCCACATGGTGAACATTCAGTTTCATATCACAAAAGTTTTATTTATTTACTTTTGTTAGCTTAGTTAGTCAGGGAAAGCAGGCAAGGATGTCAGCAGAGGATTCTGGCAAGCTGATAAGGAACCATTTGGCTGAGATGTGCCAAGCCAGAGGACTGGTGCATGACAATCTGACTAAAGGGGAAATGATTGCAGCTTTAATCACAGCTGCATCACAGACCAGCAACCAGGAAGCAGCCAGACTGGCCATGGTGATGTACAGCTCTCAGAAAATGGACAGTTCACCTTTTCCTCAGAGGACTTAAAAATCCACCTGGAGTTAAAGAGACTTAAACTGGAGTCCAAACATTTGGAATTAGAATCAGCAGACAAACTGTGGCATTTGGCGGTCAAAGCAGAATCAGTGGAGAGACTGCAGTGTTTGGAGGCTGAAGAAAATGAGAGGCAGAAGCAACATGAAAGAGAGATGCTGACTCTTCATCAGGGTCATGGAGGTAATGGGAAGGGGAATAATTGAACCACAGATGTAATAAAGGTCAGTAAATTTCTTTCACAATTTACAGAGGGTGATCATTTTGATAGTTTTCGTGATATGTTTGAAAGGGTATGTAAACAGCATAATGTTGACCAAGGGTGCTGGGTACAGTTCCTGACTCCCTTACTTCATAGTAGAGCTGTAGCTGCTGTTTCTAAATTGTCTGATATTGATTGTTTGGACTATGACATGTATTTTGAGTTATCACCTGAAGCTTATAGAAAAAAGTTTTGTGAGCATAGATGCAAGGCAGATGAAAGTGTGTGTGATTATATTGCTGAGTTAAGCACTTATTTTCATTGGTGGGTGAGTGGGTGTCAGGTCACCACTTTTGAAGGGCTGGCAGACCTTTTGGTGAGGGGAACAAGCCCTTAGCACTTTGGCTGAGGACATGCAAATCTGGTTGGCAGATAGGGAATGCAACACTGCAGATGAGCTGGGGAAAAAGGGGGATCTCTACTTAGCAAGAAGGGCATCACTGTACAGGAAAGTGATACCCAGTGCTGCATATGGATGTAAGGGAATCCATAGTGGGCGGCCTAAGCCACACCAACAGAGTCCACCAGTAACAGGGGAAGCCAATAGTTCAGGTACAAGGCCAGGATCAGGGCTTAAATGTTTTAAATGTAACCAGTGGGGTGATGTATCATACAGATATTCACGGCGGCAAGGTGGGGAACAAAAGGTAGGGCAACCAGCAAATGGGAATAACAGAATGCAGTGGTATGTTGTCTGGAGACAACAAGGGTACCAAACTACCACAAGAGGTTATATCCTATCCTAGTAGATGGAAAACAGGCCAGTGCTAAGAGAGATACAGCCTCTGACCTAACCATTGTGAAGCCAGCAATGGTTATAGAGGAGCACTACTTGCTTGGGCAGTCTACTCCATTCAGAGCTTTGGAGGGACCCCATTTCAAATACCTTTGGCTAGGGTTCACCTTCACTGGGAGGGTGAGGGTGGAAAAGGAAGCAAGCAAATAGGTGTGTTTGAGGATATCCCTGGAATTGTCCTGATAGGGAATGATTTTGATAATGTAGTACCTTGTGCATGCAGTTACATGCAGTCATGCTTGGAGACAGGCATGTGGGTCTGGCAGCCTGGGGGGGACTCAGACAGACCTCACACTTGAAGCCAGGACTGGTGATGTGGCTACTTCAGGGAGGGAGCTACCCTGTAGCAGTGAGACTGAAGGTGAACCACAGCTGCTGGTGCGTACTGATATTCCCTTGGACAGAGTGACTGCAAGTGCAGAGGTGAGTAGTAGTAGGTTCATAGATTAGTACTAGGCTAACTGCCCATGCGAGCCATTTTAAGCCTAGCCAATTATCCCCTGTGAGACTCAAACCCTGTACCTTGTGTTTGTAAGGCAAACACCTTAACCATTAGGCCACCCTCCCAACCTGACAGTGAGGCACTGCTGTCAGAGGGTACCAGAGTTCCTGTGGAAGGGGAGCTGGGAAGGGTTACAAAGAGAGAGAGCTGAGACAGGCTCAGCTCTCAGACCCTACATTACAAGACTTGAGGGAGGTAGCTAGGGAGGTGCCTGATTCTTAAGGAAAAGGAAATTTTGTATACTTGAACAAAGGGTTACTGTATAGAGAATGGACCCCTGAGGGAGGGCTGGAGTGTGAGAGAATGCAGCAGTTGGTAGTGCCCAGAGCCTACCATCTGGCACCTTTAGCCATAGCTCACGACATTCCTTTTGCAGGTCATATGGGCATAAAGCATACCAAGAGACATATTATGCAGAACTTTTATTGACCTGGGATTACAAGGGATGTAACAGGGTACTGCAGGACCTGTGAGCAGTGCCAAATAGTAGGCAAGGCAGGAGACAAGGTCAAAGCACCTTTGGTGCTTTTGCCTGTAATTGAGGAGTCATTTCAGAAGGTAGCTATGGATATTGTGAGGCCTCTGAGTACCCCAGGTTCCACAGAGAAAAAGCACATCCTAGTGGTACTAGATTATGCTACCAGATACTCTGAGGTGGTAGTGCTGTCCTCCATCAAGGCAGAAAAGGTGGCAAATGCTTTGTTTTTAATTTTCAGCAGGGTAGGTTTCCCAAGAGAAATACTGACTGATAGAGGTGCCAATTTCATGTCAGACCTGCTGGCTTATCTGTGGAAGCACTGTGGGGTGAAGCACCTAAAGACCATCCGTACCATCCCTAGACTAATGGTCTTCTGGAGAGGTTAAACTCTACATTAATGACCATGCTACGGGCATTTGCAGACCAGTTTAAGAGACAGCTGGACAAATATTCACCCCATCTGCTGTTTGTATACAGAAAGCTATCCCAGGAATCCACAAGTTATTCACTCTTTGATTTGCAATGAGTGGGAGGGTGAGTGTGAATGTCACAAGGAGGCTTTAGTGGCATACGCCCTAAACCTCAGGACAAGGCTCAGGGAACTCATAGGCTTGGTCCAGGCGAACCTGGCAGAAGCCCAACAGCAGAAAAAGGTCTGGTATGACAGGAATGCTTGAGCCAGAGAGTATGCTGTGGGGAAGCAGGTTATGGTTCTCATTCCTGTCAGACACAATAAGCTGCAGGCAGCTTGAGGGGGACCCTTCAAGGTAGTAAGGAAGGTCAGTGATGCTAACTACATGGTAGAAATGCTAGGCAGGAGGCAGGGGCACAAACTGTATCATGTTAACATGATGAAATGTTACCATGACAGGGAGGCCCTTGTGCTGAGTATTTACAGTAGAAGGCAGGAGGAGTCTGAGGGGGATCTATGACTACAGGGAGCCAGCCACCAAATTCCCAACTTACTATCGTGGAGCCTAGGGTTGCAGGCATATGATATGACAGTGCGTCTGACCAGATAGGCTCATTCCTCTCAAGCAACATTTCTCAAGGGCCACTTGAAAAACTAGCTAGACCTCTTCAAGGGGGGGAGAGGTGTGAAGATAGAGGGTACTGCAGCACAACTAGCTGCACTTTTGTAAATAATTATATGTCATTTGTGAATAAACTGATTTATACAAGATTATTGCGTTACAAATGTATTAGAACTGTATGCCATGTGTATATCAAACTGATTTACACAGATGCTTATTTTGAAAAAGTATTTGTAAAGTGCTTGTGTTTGAAATGTATCTGCAGTGTGCCCTATTGGAGAGAAAAGAAATGTACATGCACTATTGGGACTGTTTAAATGTATATGTTTTGACAGAGGAAACTGGAGGGTTAACCTCAGTCCAGCAAACTTTAAAATATATCCGAAATTAAATCACTTTACAAGCTGGGCCATAAAGATGCTATCTCACAGGTATTAGTGCAGCCAGAGACACAAAGTCTGTATCAGGAAGCTTTCTCTATTGTCTATGGGGTGAACTAATTACTACTATGGAAGCATAGAGTTATGAGACTGTTTTATGACTTCCAGCACCTGCCACAGATCTGAGCAAAAGCCCTTGTGTGTGTAGTTTACAGGTAAGTGCTAAATCCTGCCAGCTTCCAGCAATGGGGGGTTGTATGGCAACTAGAAGTCAGATGACCAGAAGTGATGTCATTCTGCAAGCTATCCAGAAGGGATATTTTAGATATTATTTTGAGAATTCTCTCAGTGAGACTGAGCATTCTATATTCTGTATTGGGCCTGACAACAAGAAAGACCATTCACCATATCATCTGCCTTGCTTTGTTAAGTAAGTTATTAGGGAATACTATAATTCTCTTAGATTCAGTCAAGAATATAGTGAAGCTTAGTTTATACATTGTTCTTCTTTATTTTTCTGAGCCTGTACTTCAATGTTATTTTAAATATAACTCCAGATAAAGTAGTATGGACTTAAGAACCACCACAGGAATGTGAAGCCAGTCCACGTACGACAGACACAACCACTGTAGATGCAAAAAGTTTATTCAGCAATAAAAATCCACAGTTAAGCGCTTTCTTCCCTTAGCTTAAAAAAGGGACTTCCTCAGAGCACTTTATAAAATGGATAAAATTCATACAAACCCAACCATATATACCCAAAAATAATTAAATACGCAATGAATGTTAATTGATTAATTAAACCTTAAAGTGATATCCACTTTGATACCTTTAAAAACAATGAACTGCATATAATGACCATCCAACTAATTTAAATATATAAATATATATGATATGCAATATTGGAGACATAAATAATATGCACTGTGTTAAATACAATGCATAATACAATATGTCTCAAACCATGTAAACATTCCATATGTTATAATCCATACAATGATGTTAAAAAATCTATACATGAAAAACTTGCATAAAAATCAATTGATTTCCTCATAAATTCATAAGGGGACTAAAAAGACAATTATACAAAATTAATTAACCCAAAATGTGCCTTAATTTCAATACACTGGAAATACTAATTGCCTCATTTAACCCTGGAAAGTTAGCTGCATCCAATCTAAGCTGCCATCTCAATTCACAGATATCTAATTGAATGTCTAACACTCTCCCCTGTGGGCCCTTTGACATATGTTGGATCACGAAAAATTAAAATACATGGTTGCTATACTGATGTATATATCTAGCAAGTGCATTCGTTAAATAAATGCTCTACTATTCTATTTTTAAAAAATCTAGCCGTCTTCCCCACATAAAAAGTTGGGCATATAAGACACTTAGCTAAATAGACAACACTGGCTGTATTACAATTAAAGTGCCCATTTAGTCTCAAAGTTTTCCCATTCAATTCAAACTTTTCCCCCGTCTCCAAAATGTGGGGGCAATAATTACAATGTTAACACTTAAAATTACCTTTTTGTCTAACCGTGGCCTTTCCATGGTGAGGATTGACTTTCTCAAATATATCTTTGAAAGATATATCCCTTTTGTAAATGATTTTTGGTCCTTCCCCCACTTTATGGGCTATATTCACATCAAATTGTAGTATGTCCCAGTTACTATATAAAATGTCTACTATCTTCAACACATCCTGATTGAAACAAACAATGAATCCCATGCCAAAATTAGGATCCAAACGTTTGTTTGAAACACCTAAAGTGTCTTTACCAAAAAACAAAATTGGTCTATAAAAAACATTATTCCTTTTATCAATCACTTCTTGACTTACTCCCTCTAAAAGGGCCTCTGGATATCCTCTTGCTTTAAACATGTTCATAATAAACAAATAGGTGTAATGATGATGCCTGTTTGGTGAAAGCGCTTGTGTTTTGTTGCACTGCAGTAAAAGTTTTGAAATGGATGTATCAGCTGTCTCTGTGTCTTCCTATTCGTTTGTTGCTGGAATTTTTACTTTGGATACGGTAAGTGAGCCTTTTATAGTGGTAGTAGTTTTTGTAGTTTTATTAGTTATGTTCATAATAAAACTGACTTCGTCCAAAAAAGCTGTATCCGAACTAACAATCTGGCTGCTCTGACCAGCTGTCCTTTCACTATAGACTTTTTCTGAAAGGGTGGATGTGCACTGGTGTATTCCAAATAGGAATTGGAAAATATCTGTTTTCTATGAATTTTAGACCCTAAGCTATTAGACTCAGCGATGAATAATTCTACATCCAGGTAATTGATACTTTTCTTACTGTGTGAATATGTGAATTTCAAAAAATCAACTGTATGGTTAATGTGCGTATAGAATTGCTGCAATTTGGTTTCAGTGCCCGTCCATAAAATGAACAAGTCGTCCAAAAATCTTGTATAAAACAAAATATTGGACATATATTCATGTTTGAAAATAAATTGTCATTCCCAAAAGGCCATAATATAATTAGCAAAGACGGGGGCGCATGCAGCCCCCATTAATACCCCCATCTCTGCCTATAATATTGGCCTTCAAAATGCAAATAAATTGTTCCTGAGCACCACCTCCATGAGCGTAATGTACACATTAATATCATCCTGATCAAATAGCTGAGTTTCCAAAAGTTGGGCCTCTAACCACTCTAATCCTTCATTATGTTGTATAACTGTAAAGAGACTAACTACATCTATTGTTACCAAAATATATACTTTACTCTGCTCCAACTTGATTCTACCCACTTTAACCAGGAATTCCCATGAATCCTTACAAATATGTGGAAAGCTTTTTAGACCCATCTGCAATTTTTGATCAAAGAATTGCCCAATAAAACATGTCTTGGAACGCTTTCCATCGACAATAGGTCTAAATTGTGGATTTGTCAACCCTTTATGAATCTTGGGAATTCCAAAAATATTGGGAATCATTGGGTACTTATTAGTCATGAAGGCGTGCTCATCCTCATTAATTTGACCTTGAAACAACATGTCATCAATAAGCAAATCAATTTTTCTATACATGACGTGTATCTCATTAATGGAACTCTCAACGTATGATTCATCCAGTAACATAGTGTTAATAGCATTTAAATAATCCGATTTGTTCATAACAACAATTCCATTGCCCTTATCTGGCTTCATCAACCGGATGCTCATATCATGCACCAAATCTTAAAGCAAACATTCCTCTCCTGATGTAAGATTAGATAGATTATCGTCTGCTTTTTGTTTCAACACTTTATGTATGTCCTTTTCACATTTATTTTGAAAAAGTCTAATAACGTTATTCAAAGGCGGATTAAAAGTGCTGGGTCTCCTCAAGCTACCGTTTATATTTTCCTTACCATCCTGTGAATTAAACCAAACTTTAAGGTTGAGTTTCCTTATATAACATTTTAAGTCAATCAATATACTGTCAATTCTAGCCCTCCTATACGGCACAAATGTAAAACCCTTTGAAATGACATTCATGTGCTCTGTTTTGATTTCTTTCATGAAATAATTATACACCTTAAAATCTTTAAACTCATTAAATATAAGACGAGGTTCTAAAACATTAACATCACCCTCATCACACCCACTACGTATACCATTTGTGTTCATAGAAAATGTGTTCAATAAATTGTTCACATTTGGTATTTCAGTCTGTACATCATTGAATAATGAATCATCCTTCTTTTTTACCTCAGAACCAGTGTTAGAAATTCCATTATTAGTATCAATCTCCCCTTCCCATAAGCTACAACCTTCATTCATGGTGTTATCGAAAATACTAGGTGAGGAAACAAAAACGCTAGATGTAAAATCTGAGTCATTGCTGGAAACAGTACTTATGGGGTTTAGTATTTCAAGGGCCCAGTTCATTAAGTCCTCCACTGTTGGCTCTTGCTCCGTTTGTTGCCATTGCTGTTCTTCGGTCATGCACCCTGTCTGTTGTAATCCTGAAAGTTTTTTGATTGAAAAGGATGTGGTTGTTGCTCCTTTCCTTTTAATCTCTCCGATCGCCTAACGCTCTCATCATTAGAACAGGATTGTATGCCTCGTCTACTCCCTTTCATGTTACCAGCATCGTTGGTTGCATTCGCACCTGAATCAACACTCTGATTGACTTGATCATCCTCAGTGCCAATATTACCAGTAGAAAATGGATACATGCATTGTAAAGCGTATTCATTCAAATCACGCTTAATTTTATTAGTTTTACGTGTAAAAATAATTTTACAAGTGGTAGTTGCATTTGTAAAGGCAGCATTATATATACTTTGATTGGCATTAAAGCGAATGTCACTTTTTATTGTTTGATTCAATTCATCCAGTTCCTTAGCTGCCTTTTCCACTGTCAAAAGATTAGACTTCACCATAAGCCTCATCATTTGAATACCAGTTTTGTCAAATAAATTATAAATATCATTTAGCAGGTCAACATTGCTCTCCACACCATTCAGATATTTCCACAATCTTAGTCTACGAGGAACAATTTCCATATCAATATTTTTTTGCAAATAGGATATTTCCATTTGCAATTTCTTGTACGATAGTAAATTTATTTCAAATGCCCTGATTTTTTCAACTGCAGACATACCTTCAAATTGAATCCCATTTCCTGGTCTCTTTTTAATACCAAAAGAAAAGGTGTTATTTCTCCAGCCTAAACTCCCTTGCGAGCTCCCGTTTGACTCTTCAGTGCTAACGGACAAGCCACTGGTCATATCGCTCTGCTGCTTTCCATTTCTACTCAAATTACTAGTGGAAGGTGTCGGCTGGGTTAAAGGGTAGCCTAAGCTACCGAACACATCGTTATGACCTTGCTTTTCGGTTATAGACTGTATTTGGGCTGTGTGTACAGCCAATTGCTGTTGAATTTGTTGTAACAGCTCAAATAAATCTCTGTTCATGGTATCTGTGCCTTCCATTTCTGTAATAAAACAAAACTCCAAATAAAGTAGTATAGACTTAAGAACCACCACAGGAATGTGAAGCCAGTCCATGTACGACAGACACAACCACTGTAGATGCAAAAAGTTTATTCAGCAATAAAAATCCACAGTTAAGCGCTTTCTTCCCTTAGCTTAAAAAAGGGACTTCCTCAGAACACTTTATAAAATGGATAAAATGCATAAAAACCCAACCATATATACCCAAAAATAATTAAATACGTAATGAATTAATTGATTAATTAAACCTTAAAGTGATATCTACTTTGATACCTTTAAAAATAATGAACTGCATATAAAGACCATCCAACTAATTTAAATATAGCCTGTGATTTCAACTCTGATGTCACTGTGAATATATACTTAGTATTTTTATTATTTATTATTAAATATATTTAAACCTTTCATTGTGGCTGATCTTTGTAGAGATATTTAAGTTTTGAGAATATTTGCATATTTATTTGGTGACACTGTTTGGGCCACTCTTAATAGCCTTGCTCTTGGTCAAACTACCATTTGTATTAATATTAATTTCACTCGGTATATTGGGTACCCTTGGAAAAGTCTTAAGGTAGCTGGCAGGAGTGTCTGGTGGCAGTCATAACTACCTTATAGTCTGGGAAGAAGGGGGTATAGCTAGTAAACCTGTGACAGCCTTTCTCAGGTGTGTGTGTGTGTGTGTGTGTGTGTGTGTGTGTGTGTGTCTGTGTATGTGTGTCTGTGTGTGTGTGTCTGTGTGTGTCTGTGTGTGTGAACTACTTGGGCAGGGACACGAAGCAATGGTTGGACAGAAAGAGTGTTGGAGGACTTGGCTTGGAACCCTGGCTAAGGACTCAACTCTATAGCTGTGCCAGTCGGGAGCCTTATTGGGGATCTGGGAAAAGAGAGAGGAACCAGCCCCCAGACTAACTGTGCTCCCTATGTGCTCTTAAGGGAAATTGTGCTTGATTGTGGTTGATGAAGAGAGCTGCATCTGGAGATACTGTGTGTACCTGTTATCCTCCCAGTGAACATCTCCCACTGGTGCCAGTGGTGAGGATTGAGGCTCCTTGATTACTGGCCCCATGGAGGGTAGTCACAGACTCTCCCTTGAAGAAAATGTATTTAGGTATATGTGAGTCCAATGTAAAGAACTAATTAAGCACCTTCAGCTATTATTCAGGTTTTAATGAAATATTCTATCTTCAACCAAAAGTGAAGAGGATGCACAGAAGTTAAGGGCAACATTTGATCACTTTGAAATTCTCAGAAGAGGCTGAAATTGATAATAGACCTTGATTTTTCCAGCACTGTGAGCTTTCATGGCTAGGAGCGGTGGCAGCCATGGACAGTTTGGCTGTCTTTTGTGTACTGTGGGACACCTGTGTCAAACTGATGTGCTCACTGTCATGCACAACTGTCCTGCAACATGACTATGGCAGATGCTTCCCTGCAGCAGCTGGGTTGTACTAATAAATGCCAAGTGGGATTACCGCTGCCCTTAACAGACATGCCTTTAGTGTCATTATATGCACTGGTGAATGTGCTGCAGTTCCTACAATTCCTGCAGTTATTGAAGGTCTTCATGCAGGCCATGCATCACATTGATTAGCTGGTCTGATTAGTGTCCATCAGTGCCTGGTTTACAGACCTGCATACCCTGCTGTTGGATGCCAATGGTAATACATAGGTCATGGCTGTAACATCCACCTGCACACCTCTTTGCAGTGAAATGTGTGTGTGTACGTGCACACCTCAGAGACAGTGTGGCCCTCAGATGCTGTCTGTATTGACACTGTAGATTGGGGTGGGAATGACATGGATATGATGACAGATGCTAAACACAGGTGATGTTGGGGGTTCCTCATGGACTTCCACAGTCCACTCAGCTGTAGGAGAGTGCAGCGTTCCCTTTATTGCTAGCATTGCTGACAGTGCTACTGTATTGTCAGGCTGTGCCAGGTGCATAATGTCATCACCAACAGCTTTTATACACCCACTGACATCAGGCATATACCAACTAGTTGTGATAAGGCCTATCTCAATAGAAGTTGGGTATGCATAGGAATAACATACCAGTATTAAAGTCAGTATGTATGTATGTATGCATGTATGTACGTGTGACTCCCACAACCATGTTGCCCACAGACTGCTACATGCCCAAGCAAATGTTGTGGTACAGGTTATTTTTGTTGTAGCCCTGATGTCTCTGTGTGGCAGAAAAGCAGATGTGTATATATGAGTAATTCATGACAAGGTGCTAGACAATGTCTTACTGAACTGACATGTCCCTTTACTCACTTGATGCATCCCCTATAGAGACTCGGACAGTCATAGCTTGTGGTATAGGTTGCCTTTGTTGCACATCTGATATTCCTGGGTGACATACATGCAGAGGCATGTCTTAATACAGCAGAGAGAAGTGCTATGCAGTATATAACAGGAATAGCATGTAGCACTACTCATATGGGGCATCTCTTACAGACATTCGGGAAGTTTTTCCAGCCCAGTTCCCACCACCACCTGTTATGAGGGTTCTCTTAATACTACCGCTGGGTGATGCCAGGAATTCCTCAGTGTCCATCAACTGCCATTGTGTTGGGGGTCCACACCTTGTGGCCATGCTGCCCCAGGCTATTTTCTGGGTCTTGGTCCTGACATGAAGGACGATTCACTTGCACCAGTGTCCAGTAGTGACCACCCAGTGCATTGATGTCATGCACTAGTTCCTGCCACACCTGATTTCTGCAGGCCTTGTCTGTTTTACTCATGTTTAAGACAGACGTGTAATGTATGAATAAAGCCTGCAGTAGTACTCCGTCTCCTGGTGGTGAACATCTCAAGGTATTGACATTCTTTTGGTCCCATGACCGGTCAGGTACACCTGTGGGTGTGCATGTGAATTAGTATAGGAATGCTGGCCCATCCCTGACGGTCTACACCTGCCTCCTCACTGCCTCTAACACACCTGTGAGAAGTAAAGCCCTATGTACTGCTATGAGTAGCTGTTCTGACATTGTTACTTAATGTGGCAGCAGTGCACATGTGCACCATGTCTAGTGTTCCTTGTGCCTCTGACAGCATCATAGTGTGAGTTTGGTATCTGGACACCTAGGATCCTCAGATACCTGCCCTGCTGTCTGTGTAGTTAGTGACGTGGCAGGACTGTGACTAAGCCTTTATGTTCCCTGTAACCTGGCTGAATGCCCCCCAAAGAAAAAAATGACTGCTACCTGTCCTACCTCTTCCCTGTGCTCTGGCTTGGGGCACTCCCCCCCCCCCAGGACTGCAGCCTATTATGCCTATTCTCTGAACTCAGACTGGAAGCACCTCTCCACACAACTGCTACTTGGCCTGTCTGTTCCCCATCAACAGCCTGCCAGACCCGTCATTACTGCGCACACACTCTGCACAAGTGTGTGATAGTGTTTGTTGTGTACATGCCCTGTTGAGCAATGACTGGAGGGCTGATGTCTGTTACAATGTATCTTGTCTGCTATCAGTTTCCCTATATGACAATATGCCCTACTATCCACTTTCCCTGGATTTCCCTGGATTCTCTGTGTTGTTTGCTCTAATTCACTCTTCTTCAGTATGGTGACCATGTTTTTAATCATGCTACAATAAGGCTCATAATGTAGCTATTATGCTAATGATGTAATTTGGCATGATAATCTCTGAATGGTGCATACACTCCAATTCGTTATCAGCCCTGTTCCATGCTATGGGGCCTGGACTGTCTCAAGAATAAGGAGCATTGAAGTCACACATGTTGTGAATGCCTATATAGAATGTTCTTGGTACTAAACACTTGCATTGCACTAATGACCATGTGCATTGTGTAACCATAAATGGGCATCATTCTTCTGTGTTTCCCATAGATGTGCACCATATGTTCTCCATGTAGCTTTGTGCATAATATTTCATTTTCACTCCTCAGCTTGACCTGCCAAAGAGACATGGCCTTAGCAGGATGTGACACTGGCAGGGCTCCCGCATGGTGCATCAGAAAGTGCAAGATCTTTTGGTACCTCCATGCAGCACAAGAATCACCTGCTGAGAAACTATGAAAGTCTACAGTGGATGCCTGACACATGCTTGCCCAGGGCAGTGATTGATGCCACTAGCATTACTCACTCTGGCCACAGTTCCAGCATAAATATAGTGGTATGCAGAGGTGCCACCAAGACCTTCTCTACCTATGGGAAAATTAAATTAAGCGGGAGAGCCAACATTTTACTCCAAAGTATCTGTTTTTGCTGAATCACTTACAATAATCTTGAAAAGCATAGCTATAACTTTAGCTGCCTTCCTGCTGTCATGCTGCTGCTGCACTCATTCAGCACTGTCTTCTGTTTCACAGTGGGGGTAGAAATTGCAGAGAACAGAACTGCCTGCCAGAAGAGCCAAGCCAGACTCCTCAGTCAGTGAAGTAAGTGTACTGTATTGCAGGTTTTACTTTATAATTGTGCTTAACCTGTTTGCCACTGCACTCTGCATTTTTCTGTTTGCAGTTTCATTTTTAATCATAGTTTATTACCTCATTGGCTTTGTATACTTCTTTTTCCCCTATGTACTGTTCTCCTGTTCTGCATTGCCCTAGTCATGTCTGCTTCTCATGAGCTCAGTATATCTTAGTTTTTCACTGCCTTTATAGATCAGTTTGTCCTCTATTTACTGTGATAAACTGTTCCCTTTATAATTGAATTTGCCATTACTGTATACCTGTACTGAGCCTGTTTACCACAGTACAGAGCAGTTGCATTTTTATGCATTTTATTGTTTGCCATACGTTAGTTGCTCATTGGCTTTGTAGATTGTTTTGTAATCCAGTCACTGTGGTACTGACCTGAACTGTTCCAGTTATACCTGCTTGGTGAACATTGTGTTATCCTTCATTGAGTAAGAGTGTGTTTCATTGCCAGTTTTAAATTGCTTTGTTGCTTGCTGACCATTTTGTTTGTGCCCTGTTTTGCTCTCTTTTTCAAATGGAGTAATTGACCATTTTATTTATGTCCTGTCCTGTTTTGTTCTCTTTATTATTCTTCTTGTATATTTTTCTCCATTTATTTACTTATTTTTATTTATTTAGGACCAGCTATTTAGCAGGCAGCAGTGAAGCAGGAACTACCATGCGCTGTATCTGCTACTGTGCTGACTTCTGGGTCCAAAGCAGTCCCCAAGTCTGCCCATATGCAGAATGACAAGGGTCACTGTGTGGAACATGACCTAGAGGGATCACTGGTAACTTGTAGCCTCTGTTTCTGCTTCTCCAGTAGGTGATGTAGGCTTTTTATCAGAGGGTGGTGCAGGTGGGCACTCCTGGGTCTGGTGCAAGGTTTGGCAGGTACTGTGAGCCAAAGTGAGCCTGAAGCTCAGTGTCTGCACTGGCACCCTGGAGTGCCTCCTCATGTGTCTAGTAGAGCCACATAACCTGCCAGGTTTGAACATCAGGCCAACAGAGATGAACCCCATTATAATGTCACCCATGGATGTGACTGGCATCTGGATGGGTTGACATCTGGGCAAGCTTATCAGACCATCCTCACCATACCCTACCCCCCATCAAGGTGTTCCCCTTCCTTGTATGTCAACCCCTATGGTCTACATGTTGTCCAGACCACCCCATCACCATTTGCCCACTATCTGTCAGTCTGTATCTGTTAATGTTAACCCTTCATTTTGTGTCACTAGCTCTCCTGTATGTTTTTGTGTTTTATGTTTGTGTGTGAGTGTGCTACTACTGTTATCCCTATAACCTCCTTCCTACTCACACCTTCTCCATACTACCTTTCCCCTCTACCCATCTTATAAGAATAAAAGGCACCTGCTCAGTTACAAGACCTCATTTCCTCAATCCCATTACAAAGTATTTCCTTCCCATAATCCTTCTCTGTGTCCCTCTGTTTGCTTTCTCCCTTTCTGACTGCCCTGTCTCCCACTTTCCTTAACATTTACATAATATAAAATTGCCACTTTGTGCAGTAGGCCTTGTGTGGACTCCCACCTCTGTCTACCTTGCAGCTATGTGGTGCTTTGATGCACATGTGAATGCACATAGCACTGGCCATGTGACCTTCATGCCGATGTCCTGTTCACGTGACTACACATAGCATGGTCCACACAGTTGCTTGGTGACTGCCATTTTTGTGAATTAGAGGTTTCATTATGCAGCATTATTCCTAGTATGTCAACACTTTGTAAGCACTTATTTAATTCCTGTTGAGCCACATTACATTATCACACCTGAGCTATTTATCGCATCATGGCCATGTTATGTTTCTTTCTGAATGCCTATCATAATTCAAATAATGTTCATGGCATAGTTCTAAACATAATGAAAATCAGATAAAAGTTTACATTTAAATGTGTTACACAATTAAAACTTCCATTTCAAATACTCATATATTAGTAGCACATGAAAAAGACTAATTATAAATTATGTCAGGTTCAAATGTTGCATGCAAGGAATGTTATGACAGATGGCTTATAACAGAATGAAACTCTCAAGTGATGCCTCAGTTGCATACAGAATTCTTTGATAATGAAGCATTTCAGATTTATAGCTTCAGCTATACAGTGCCGAAAATACTTTTATTAGTAGAGCTCAGTAGAATCAGAGCTGCCCAACAGAGAGAGAGACACTTGTTCACTGTACATAGAACTTACCAGAAGCCTGTGAAGGATTTGATTTAAGTGCTTAAACTATGTTTTTTTTCATGCAGCATGTGTTATTACAACAGCCTAGGAATAAATAATTTCTGCCTCTGATGTGAAATTATCTCGGAAGCACATAGTCACAGAGACACCCATAATGGAGATTTTTTTTAAATTATTGCATTTCTTGTGTGACACATATTTTCAGTATCCTACAATTGGCCTACATCGGAATAGCAGGAGTCAATGTTTATTTTACCCTGCTTGTGTAATATGTGGCATATACAAAGTCACATAAAAGTTCAAAAGCATGAGGTGTTATTTTAAGAATGCAGGATTTCTTTTGCAGCCCGCCCCCATAAATTATCTTTCACTCTGATTTTAGAATTTCTCTTTTGACATTAAGTCACAGATATTGTGTTTTACTTTCTGTTTGCCCTTTGTATACAGCTATTGTGATGCTGGAAATAAATTATGTAAGATTTCTGGGATTGTTGTTTCTCATCTCCCCACACTGTGTCTGCATATGGAACTCTTGGTGGTACAAGTTACAAGTTTTGCTTGCATCTTGTACCTACAGTTACAATGAAACAAATTAAATGTTTTGGAATTTCTAGGATTATTTATTTGCACCATCTGTCTGTCTTGTCTTATTCTACAAATATATGCCTTTATTTGTGTCCCAGAATACAGAAAACATGGCTTGTACGTTATGTATCTTCAATATTTCAAACTGTTAGGCTTTGATGATGCTGTCTAATCTAATAGTTTTTCAGCTTGTATGGATATTTAATATACACTTTGCCACAATGGACCTGAAAAAAAGGGAAAAATGGGTTATGAATGGATGGATGGACTTTAAGCCAGCTGCATCTCACACAAAGAGTCCTTATCGATCCTTCGATCGATCACTGTTCCCCATTACTTGAAGAATCATGCTACTGTAAAACCTTGTTAGTATTTAAACATGTATATAATGATTAGACAGAGCAATCAGCATGCCAGGTAAATTCATCATTATTTACAGGAAGACGTCTGGCTGGATTTTTCTGTTGAAAAGAAATATGTCCAATAGGCAGACATCTTTCACCCTCCCCAAAGTCAGATATTTAAAAAGTAAAATCAAATAGTATGAGGAATTCGGGAATCTACAGATGTTCTGTGTAAGTAGTAGGATGCCTGCAGACTCCTTTATACTTAAAATAATATTATCAGAAAATAAACACTGTTTAAGAACTATGGATTAAAAAAATATATATATTTTGTGTCCAGATACCTCAGTGTTTATCTCATGCTTATCTTTGTGAGGTGTCTGGCACAATAACGTCTTCTTTTTTATCCAGATCTCTTAAACAGTGTCTATGTTCTGTCTTTAAAAGAAATGGAAGCTGTCATCAGGCACAGAAGTCTGTCAAAATAAAAGATAACATGAACAAGAAGTTCAGGCATCCTAAGCCATTATTTACAATGGTAAGCAGTTTTTTTTTAAAATAATGGCTTTGTATAGTCTGGACGCGTAGTGATGCAGCAGTAGCATTGTCACTTCACAGCAAGAGGTTTCTGGTTCGATTCTTGACTGGAATGCCTTCTATGCAGAGTCTGCATGTCCTCCCTGCATTCATGTGGGTTTCCTCTGGGTGCTCCAGTTTCCTCCCATGTAACAAAGACATAAATCTGGAATGTTTCTCTCAGGGCCTCTGCTGAAAATTTGCTTTGTTCCAAGTTGGACCTTCCTGGTAAACAAATGTTAAATAAATAAATAAATACATGATTAATAATTAAATAAATGTTAAATAAAATCCACTCTGTTTTGTGGGTACGTCCTGCATCACCTATACCCAGTCAAGGATTATTGCTAAATTATCTTGATGCAACCGATGATCAGTCACTAAGTATTGCTTTAGCTGATCCTGCCTTAAATGCACCAGTACTACTTTTGGGGCTGGGACCACTGCATCCATTTGTAGGTTGGAAAGGGGAAAACATAGAGCAGAGCAACCCAGCAGCATCACATATGGGTTAGTATTCTACAGAATTTTTTTTTTGTTTTGCCCTAAATGGCTGGGGTTACTTGACATCACATACATTACTAAACATAATGTCAATTAGCTCCAGCCCTCCCACAGTATGCTGATTTCTGTGGTCATGTGTTGTGTGATTACAACACTGCCCTATCACTTGGGGAGAGATAGATCATATGCGGAAATCCTACCTTCTTAGAATAAGTGAGCTGAAGGTTGCTGCTTTTTCTCAACTCCTCCCTTCCTCTCTGGCACCCCAACACCAAAGTTGATAATCAAAACCTGGATGCCTTGGTCTGGCGATATCTTGAGGCTTCTCATAGCCTAGTATACTGCCTCCTAAATTAATCTCCTTCTTTCCAAAATATATTCCTTATAACAACCTCACTTAAAGTAGTAAAATGGTGCCCCCCCTTTTTGCCCTACCAGCCAGTTTCATAGAATGTACACACTAGTAGAAATTATAACCATGTGCATCTGGAGTTCCTTAAATCTGTCCATTGAAAACCCTCCCTTGCTTACTAAACTTTCATTTCCTCAATATCCTTCACCCAGACTTTATCAGCTCAGCAAAAATGAATCAGGATTGCCTAAGAAAGAGAGAGAAAGAGAGAGAGACCTTTTCATTGTACATATAACTTGTCAGATGCCTCCCATTGGCTTGATTAACTGCTTAAATTGTGTAATTTTTGCAACATTTGTTGGTACAACAGCCTAAGAATAAATCCTCCCTGACTCCGATGTGGCATGTGAATTTTCTGCTTTGTTAACCTGCCTCAGTTATGCACTACATAGTCAAAGAGCCACCCATAATGTTGCAAATCTGGTCCTGTTGTATTTCTTGTGTGACCCAAGATTATTCCGCATTCCACACCTAGCCTATGTCTGGAGCAGTCAATGTTCATTTTAACCTGCCGCTGTAGCATGTAGTATACAGAAAGCCACACAGAGGTCCAAAAGTGTGAGGTGTGATTTTTAAGACTGCAAAATTCTGCGCTCTCCCCACACAAAATGTCTTATAGAATGTTTTTAGAATTTCTGTATGAAGTCAAGTCAGTGATTTTGCTTTCTAGATTGTATTTGCCATCTATCTAGAGCTGTCATGAATTTAGGAACAAATGATTTGGGATTTCCAGGACTGCTGTATTTCAACTTCCCACATTGTGTCTGTCTGAATGTGGAACTATTAGGTTTATAGGTAAATACTAGGCTAGCTGCCCTTGTGAGCCATTTTAAGCCTAGTCAGTTTCCCTCAGAGATGAGACTTAAACTTCATTCTTTGTGTCTGTGAGGTAGCACTTTAATCAGTATGCCAACCCCGAACCCCATGTAACTTGATGTTACAGATTTCAGCTTTAGTTTGCCAGTTTGCTTTCAGCATGCACATACAGTTATAGTGAAAAAGATCAAAAGCTTTAGAATGCCTAGGATTATTACTTGTAAGATTATTTCTTATATAGGTTCATTGATTAGTACTAGGCTAACTGCTCTTGCAAGACATTTTAAGCCTAGCCATTTATCTCTTGTGAGACTCAAACCCTGCACCTTATGTTTGTAAGGCAAACACCTTAACTATTAGGCCACCCTCCCTAATGCAGCATCTCTCTGATCACACCTCCTTTCTGTGAATCTGTATTTATGTCTGAGAATAGAAAAAAAACATAGTTCTTATCTTATGGGTCTTCATAACATCTGAACAGATGTTCTAACCTGACCTGTTTTCAGCTTGTTTTTACCTTTAGTACACAGCCTGCCACAATGGGCCTATTAAGCAGACAGTAGTACCCAGGTGGTTTTAAAACATCATCAAAGTGGTAACTTAAGCCAGGAGTATATCGGAACAGGAGGTTGTACTGTTCTTAGGTTGATCACTCACTACACAGTACATGAAGTATGCTGTTCCACAAGAATTACCATGTTGAGACCTCTCATAGCCTAAGGTGCTGCTGAGGCCTCTCATAGCCTAGGGTGCTGCTGAGGCCTCTCATAGCCTAGGGGGGCTGCTGAGGCCTCTCATAGCCTAGGGTGCTGCTGAGGTTTCTCATAGCCTAGGCTTCCGCTGAGGCCTCACAGAGCCTAGGGTGCTGCTGAGGCCTCTCATAGCCTAGGGTGCTGCTGAGGCCTCTCATAGCCTAGGCTGCTGCTGAGGCTTCTCATAGCCTAGGCTGCTGCTGAGGCTTCACATAGCCTAGGGTGCTGCTGAGGCCTCTCATAGCCTAGGGTGCTGTTGAGGCCTCTCATAGCCTAGGGTGCTGCTGAGGTTTCTCATAGCCTAGGGTGGTGCTGAGGCCTCTCATAGCCTAGGCTGCTACTGAGGCTTCACATAGCCTGGGCTGCTGCTGAGGCCTCTCATAACCTAGGGTGCTGTTGAGGCTTCTCATAGCCTAGGGTGCTGCTGAGGCTTCACATAGCCTAGGGTGCTGCTGAGGCCTGTCATAGCCTAGGGTGCTGTTGAGGCCTCTCATAGCCTAGGGTGCTGCTGAGGTTTCTCATAGCCTAGGGTGGTGCTGAGGCCTCTCATAGCCTAGGCTGCTACTGAGGCTTCACATAGCCTGGGCTGCTGCTGAGGCCTCTCATAACCTAGGGTGCTGTTGAGGCTTCTCATAGCCAAGGGTGCTGCTGAGGCTTCACATAGCCTATGGTGCTGCTGAGGCCTCTCATAGCCTAGGGTGCTGCATTCTAAATCAGCACTTCTTTTCCCTAACAGACATTTTATAGACGAATATCATTTAAGGTAGTACATAATGACCTGTCCCTGTGCTGCACTACTAGCTAGTATCAAAGAATTTAACATACTGGATCAATCAAAGTTTTCTGAAGGGTGGTGATCAAGCTTGTGCAACTGGATGTACTTAAACCTGTCGGGTGAAAACCTTTTCTTGCTCACTGCACTTCTACTTCCCCACTATCCCCCTCCTGGTTATTTGATCTTACTTCATGATTACTATTACTGTCCTGGTTATTTGATCTTACTTCATGATTACTATTACTGTCCTGGTTATTTGATCTTACTTCATGATTACTATTACTCTCCTGGTTATTTGATCTTACTTCATGATTACTATTACTATCCTGGTTATTTGATCTTACTTCATGATTACTATTACTGTCCTGGTTATTTGATCTTACTTCATGATTACTATTACTGTCCTGGTTATTTGATCTCACTTCATGATTACTGTTACTGTCCTAGTTATTTGATCTTACTTCATGATTACTATTACTGTCCTGGTTATTTGATCTTACTTCACGATTACTGTTACTGTCCTGGTTATTTGATCTTACTTCATGATTACTATTACTCTCCTGGTTATTTGATCTTACTTCATGATTACTGTTACTGTCCTGGTTATTTGATCTTACTTCATGATTACTATTACTGTCCTGGTTATTTGATCTTACTTCATGATTACTATTACTGTCCTGGTTATTTGATCTTACTTCATGATTACTATTACTGTCCTGGTTATTTGATCTTACTTCATGATTACTATTACTGTCCTGGTTATTTGATCTTACTTCACGATTACTATTACTGTCCTGGTTATTTGATCTTACTTCATGATTACTATTACTGTCCTGGTTATTTGATCTTACTTCATGATTACTATTACTGTCCTGGTTATTTGATCTTACTTCACGATTACTATTACTGTCCTGGTTATTTGATCTTACTGCTGTTCCTCTTACTGTTGTGTAGCATCTACCCTCTGCATTGCATCCAGCAATGTATTACTTTAGGGCTGTCACCAGCATGTTAAACTGTTTAGTATCTCCCTTCCTATCCACCAGCAGCAGCTGTCCTAGATTATTTTAATTTCTGTAACTAGTCATCAGCATAATACCTTCATTATTGTTGTCAGGCATTGTCTTTCATTAAAGAAGACATCTCTAGTTTAGATGACACCAAGATGGGTACAGCATGATATTAAATGTAGCTGTATGCTCCTTTCAGGTGACATATACACAAGTAATATTTTTTGCCAAAGCCTGCTTCTCACTCAGATATATATTGGACCAATGTAAAAGGACTAAAGTGACCATACCTCACTGCATGTGTTTAAGAAATTAAAATATCAGCATCTAATGTTGATGGATGGAGTGAATGACTGTGAAATGAGGTTGATCTTCCCATTTTTCAAAATTTTAACAACTCAAATAAACAGAACATTGAAAGCATGTGGTAAAGTAAGTATGGATTTGAGAAAATAATGCCAAAACCAATAGATACTCAGAAGGTTTTAGCATTAGGTGTACAAGTATTTGTGCAAGTGAAGGTGGGTTAGGGCAGAGTTAAGCGAGGGCATAGTTATAGTTGTATTATAGTGTGTGTGTATATGTGTGTTGGTATTGGTATTGGTATGTGGTTCTGTCATTGAAAGTATTTTTGAGGCAGGGTGAGACTTAAGGTCAGGGTTAGGGTTAAGGGTAGCAGGTATTAATAGGGTAGATTCATGCACATTACCTTTCAAAAACCCTTTCCATAACACTACTGTTATTTGAACACATTTCATCTGAATGTATGGTGAGGTTTTGGTGCTCCAATTACAAAATAAAAATATGTACTTGAGTGATCTAGTTAGTTGTAGTGCTACTATAAAGATAGGGAGGGGTTGTTGGTACTTGATCAATATCATTAATTTTTGTTGGAAAATATTGTGTGTGTTTGCGTGAAAACAAATCTTGGGCAATTTCTTTTACTGTGGGTAAGATTGTGCTGGAAGGCACTAGGGTCACTGTGAGGTGGGTGAAATTCTGGGGAACCACTGGAGCCACTGATTATAATTCTATTCTGTGGCTGTACAGTGTAAATCTCATTTGAGTATGGCAGGTGTTAGCCATTATCCAAAGCAGAACTCCACATTTATCATAATTTCTTAAGGCCAATACAAGCCCTTACAATAAAAATCAAATTATAATTCAAAAGATTAACTGCTGCTTACTGTTACTTGCGTTATACTCAACACAGGATACCTACAGTCTCCTAGTGGGAGTAAATGAGATATGCAGGTTCATATCCCTAGATGGCCTTAGAGAACACCACTGCAATTCAGAGAGAAAAGCCAAATGGTTATCAATAACTGCCCAGGCAGCTCTGTTTCTGAATTAGTTTACTTACAGATTGTGGACTGCTAGCAGCCAAAGTACAACCCAGAGAATTTAACTGTGCATTTTTTATCTGTACTTCAATTCACTATTACTTGTCAAGATAGAACTAAGTGAGAAACCAAATTGCTGTACAAAACAGGTCAGGAAATTAAGCCAAGAAGGAACTGATTAAAAGCATGCCCTGCACCCCACATATGGAGGGACTTGCCCACATCCCCAAACTTATGTGTATTAACCTCATGGTCACTTAAACAGATAAGGGAGAGAAATGTTCCAGAAAACGGAGACACTGTTAGCACACACTTAAAAACTGTGCTGGCAGTCATATTGTATGGACAACAATGACTGGGAAGTTTAACTTCACTGAGATGCAGTTGGTGAGCTGGTTCCTTGTGCAGTTTATAAAAGACAACCAGGAGAGCAGCCAAGCTTATGATTTCCTTCATTCATCCTCAGACAATGCCATCTCATTTGTAAAGTCCTACTTTACAGAGGTTAATGGAGAAAAAGCTTTTCCAAAATTTGCACTTGGTGCTTGGAACTTATTATTACAAAGTATCAAGAAACTCAATAAATGGAGTACATTCAAAAAATTATTTACTTTACCTTATAAATACAGTAAAAAAAACATTGCTTTCAGCACTTTAGTGGTGAGTACAAGTGCACCTGTTTTGACTAACAGCCTAATATCGAACAGCATATCTAATCAAGAAAATACTTGCAGAGCTATTCATAAATTATGGACTATAATATATATATATTGGAACACAACTTCTATTATTGCATGATTTACATAAAACAGCACATACAGAAACCTGCATGTCGAAACATATAACATCGATGAAAAATTGCATATTTTTTACATATTGTATAACTGCTTTAATATTAGACCACTATTGTGATACAAACTTATTGCTGTCTCAACATACTTTCAAGGTTTGTATAGCAACTAACATCCACAATTCAATGCTCAGATAAAGCTGTTGACTGCTTATATGGGCCAGGTTATAGATGAAAATGGCCTGTGGATGTGGCAACCAACCAGGTTCAGAAAACAAACAAATACATAAATAAATACATACTTACAAAAATAAATTATCCCTGTCTCATCACCAGTACTTTTTGTAGTCTAGGAAAGTGCCTATTGAAATACAAATACCAAACAATAACACTTACCTTAGCATATTGAATCTTCACTCAATCTGTATTTTACCAAACTTATGTAAAATGTTTGAAAATGCAGCCTCGGGTTAAATTAATGTGTATCCTAATTTCCTTTGTCCTGAAAATTTCTCTGCAACATGGCTTTTACAAAGACCCCAGATCTCAGGTGCTGTCATAACTTTAAGCAACTCTCTCTCTCTCTCTGTATATATATATATATATATATATATATATATATATATATATATATATATATATGTATGTATACACACATGCACACACACACACACACACACACACACACACACACACACACAACATACAGACTGTAGAAACTGATAATTTTATAGGGTGACCTGAGTGAAGATTTTGACTTAGTCTTTCACTCTTCTCTTTTAACACTACTTCACTTGCATAGTCTAGATGGCACAGCTGTTACATAGCTCTTAAACTGTTTGAAAAAAAAAAGATCTATACACACAGCAGACAAGACATTATATACCATTATTTCTCTCTACACCTGATTGTGGATGCTTCTTGGCTCACAGCTCTTCTTTAATCTCTGTAAACTCCACCTACCCATCTAGTAGGTCTCGTAAGTAAATCTCATGTGCAGAGCAGCAGGTCATATTCCATGCTGTGCCTTTAATTGATAGCCGACTCCTTTCAATACTTAATATACAGTAATCTGATCATCAGCCTCATCAAGACTTAAAGCCACACTGTTTGGAATACCTACAAGGTAATGTAAAGAGCCACACAATGTCTCACCTGAGTCCCAAAGCAAGTCTAATTATTGTTAAAGGCATGTTAATTCCCATCACTGAATATGCAACAAGCAGCTTATTTTCTGATGGGTTACCTTCTGCCTTACTTGATCAATCTGTCCAAAATTATGAATTTCTCACCTCCCAAAGCATGCCTAATCATTGTTAAAGGCAAGTTAATTCCTGCAATTGAATATTCTCTTTCTTTACTTTTAAGTACCAAGGCTATCAGTCATAAACTCCGTTAAGAGAGCAGCTCTGTATGTAGAGTTTCTTGATTTCCTGTATACACATAAGGATGAAAGTGACTGTATCTCTTTTAAAAAGTTAGGCTTCTGCCTAACATATACTAATATTTGCAACTCACTGCCAGTCTGATGGATAAAATTTTAAATCATGGTCACTGGTCTTCATGAAAAGTCTGTTTAACTTGCATATTATTAGTAGTGTTACCTTCTATTTCTGCATTCTCAGACACCCCCCCACCTTTTAATTGGATCCCATTTGGCATGTGTTTTTTGAACTTTGTAAAGAGTTTGTTGAGTTCCCTAAAAGAGCAGCTGTAGATATGGAGTATCTGGTACACTGTCAGAGTATGTCAGCAGCAGCTGTAGATATGGAGTATCTGGTACACTGTTAGATGATATCAGCAGCAGCTGTAGATATGGAGTATCTGGTACACTGTCAGAGGATGTCAGCAGCAGCTGTAGATATGGAGTATCTGGTACACTGTTAGAGGATGTGAGCAGCAACAGCTGTAGATATGGAGTATCTGGTACACTGCCAGAGGATGTCAGCAGCAGCTGTAGATATGGAGTATCAGGTACACTGTTAGAGGATGTCAGCAGCAGCTGTAGATATGGAGTATCTGGTACATTGTTAGAGGATGTCAGCATTAGCTGTAGATATGGAGTATCTGGTACACTGTTAGAGGATGTCAGCAGCAGCTGTTGATATGGAGTATCAGGTACACTGTTAGAGGATGTCAGCAGCAGATGTAGATATGGAGTATCTGGTACACTGTTAGAGGATGTCAGCAGCAGCTGTAGATATGGAGTATCTGGTACACTGTTAGAGGATGTCAGCAGCAGATGTAGATATGGAGTATCTGGTACACTGTCAGAGGATGTCAGCAGCAGCTGTAGATATGAAGTATCTGCTACACTGTTAGAGGATGTCAGCAGCAGATGTAGATATGGAGTATCTGGTACACAGTTAGAGAATGTCAGCAGCAGATGTAGATATGGAGTATCTGGTACACTGTTAGAGGATGTCAGCATTAGCTGTAGATATGGAGTATCTGGTACACTGTTGGAGGATGTCAGCAGCAGATGTAGATATGGAGTATCTGGTACACTGTTAGAGGATGTCAGCAGCAGCTGTAGATATGGAGTATCTGATACACTGTTAAAGGATGTCAGCAGCTGTAGATATGGAGTATCTGCTACACTGTTAGAGGATGTCAGCAGACAGCTGTAGATATGGAGTATCTGATACACTGTTAAAGGATGTCAGCAGCTGTAGATATGGAGTATCAGGTACACTGTTAGAGGATGTCAGCAGCAGATGTAGATATGGAGTATCTGGTACACTGTCAGAGGATGTCTGCAGCAGCTGTAGATATGGAGTATCTGTACACTGTTAGAGGATGTCAGCAGCAGCTGTAGATATGGAGTATCTGTACACTGTTAGAGGATGTCAGCAGCAGCTGTTGATATGGAGTATCTGGTACACTGTTAGAGGATGTCAGCAGCAGATGTAGATATGGAGTATCAAGTACACTGTTAGAGGATGTCAGCAGCAGCTGTAGATATGGAGTATCTGATATACTGTTAAAGGATGTCAGCAGCTGTAGATATGGAGTGTCAGGTACACTGTTAGAGGATGTCAGCAGCAGATGTAGATATGGAGTATCTGGTACACTGTTAGAGGATGTCAACATTAGCTGTAGATATGGAGTATCAGGTACACTGTTAGAGGATGTCAGCAGCAGCTGTAGATATGGAGTATCTGATGCACTGTTAAAGGATGTCAGCAGCTGTAGATATGGAGTATCTGGTACACTGTTAGAGGATGTCAGCTGCAGCTGTAGATATGGAGTATCTGTACACTGTTAGAGGATGTCAGCAGCAGATGTAGATATGGAGTATCTGGTACACTGTTAGAGGATGTCAGCATTAGCTGTAGATATGGAGTATCTGCTACACTGTTAGAGGATGTCAGCAGCCAGCTGTAGATATGGAGTATCTGGTACACTGTTAAAGGATGTCAGCAGCTGTAGATATGGAGTATCAGGTACATTGTTAGAGGATGTCAGCAGCAGATGTAGATATGGAGTATCTGGTACACTGTCAGAGGATGTCTGCAGCAGCTGTAGATATGGAGTATCTGTACACTGTTAGAGGATGTCAGCAGCAGCTGTAGATATGGAGTATCTGTACACTGTTAGAGGATGTCAGCAGCAGCTGTAGATATGGAGTATCTGGTACACTGTTAGAGGATGTCAGCAGCAGATGTAGATATGGAATATCAAGTACACTGTTAGAGGATGTCAGCAGCAGATGTAGATATGGAGTATCTGGTACACTGTTAGAGGATGTCAGCATTAGCTGTAGATATGGAGTATCAGGTACACTGTTAAAGGATGTCAGCAGCTGTAGATATGGAGTATCCGGTACACTGTTAGAGGATATCAGCAGCAGATGTAGATATGGAGTATCAGGTACACTATTAGAGTATGTCAGCAGCAGCTGTAGATATGGAGTATCTGCTACACTGTTAGAGGATGTCAGCAGCCAGCTGTAGATATGGAGTATCTGGTACACTGTCAGAGGATGTCAGCAGCAGCTGTAGATATGAAGTATCTGCTACACTGTTAGAGGATGTCAGCAGCAGATGTAGATATGGAGTATCAGGTACACTGTTAGAGGATGTCAGCAGCAGCTGTAGATATGAAGTATCTGCTACACTGTTAGAGGATGTCAGCATTAGCTGTAGATATGGAGTATCTGGTTCACTGTTAGAGGATGTCAGCAGCAGCTGTAAATATGGAGTATCAGGTACACTGTTAGAGTATGTCAGCAGCAGCTGTAGATATTGAGTATCTGGTACACTGTTAGAGGATGTCAGCAGCAGCTGTAAATATGGAGTATCAGGTACACTGTTAGAGGATGTCAGCAGCAGCTGTAGATATGGAGTATCAGGTACACTGTTAGAGGATGTCAGCAGCAGCTGTAGATATGGAGTATCAGGTACACTGTTAGAGGAGGTCAGCAGCAGCTGTAGATATGGAGTATCAGGTACATTGTTAGAGGATGTCAGCATTAGCTGTGGATATGGAGTATCTGGTACACTGTTAGAGGATGTCAGCATTAGCTGTAGATATGGAGTATCTGGTACACTGTTAGAGGATGTCAGCAGCAGCTGTAGATATGGGGTATCAGGTACACTGTTAGAGGATGTCAGCAGCAGCTGTAGATATGGAGTATCTGGTACACTGTTAGAGGATGTCAGCAGCAGCTGTAGATATGGAGTATCAGGTACACTGTCAGAGGATGTCAGCATTAGCTGTAGATATCGAGTATCAGGTACACTGTTAGAGGATGTCAGCAGCAGCTGTAGATATGGAGTATCAGGTACACTGTCAGAGGATGTCAGCATTAGCTGTAGATATGGAGTATCAGGTACACTGTTAGAGGATGTCAGCAGCAGCTGTAGATATGGAGTATCTGATACACTGTTAAAGGATGTCAGCAGCTGTAGATATGGAGTATCAGGTACACTGTTAGAGGATGTCAGCAGCAGATGTAGATATGGAGCATCTGGTACACTGTTAGAGGATGTCAGCAGCAGATGTAGATATGGAGTATCTGGTACTCTGTTAGAGGATGTCAGCACACATGCTTGATGTTGTTTAGGGAGGGTGGGGAGGTGGGGGGCTGTATGTGGGCCATTGGTACTGTCTGAGGGTATGACTGAGGTACAATGCAGGTATGCAATCACAAGTTAGTGGGCATTTTGTTTCAGTTCATCCACTTCTGATTACATTTCTGTTGATATGCTCACACACACACACACACACACACACACACACACACACACACACACACACACACACACACACACACACACACACACACACACACATAATTAGTATAGGCCATATGAATTTTTGGCCTTTACAGACTTGGTTTATTTTTAGTACTGTCTGAGTATATTGCCATTTTTTTTAATTTAAATCTTTGCTATAGTAAAATACATTAATAATGAGGAATGCTTTTAATTTTCTATAACTAAACCATATGCATTTCAAAGCTTTTATTTTGTTTTTATTTATTCTTTTTTTGATCAGTTAACTTTTGCTATTTTATTTTTGTTTGCTGTTTCTTCTCTTTGTCTTTGATAAGGATTAGTTTATACAATTATTTTAAAAGGTCAGTTCTGTTGTTTAATTACAATTTATCTCTGGACTAGGACCTCTCAACTGTCCAGATTTTTGCAGTATGTCCAGATTTTTGCCACATATTTTCAGTTTATTCCTTATAAAATACGTAGTTTTCTGGCAAAGGAATGAGGTTTGAATTCACTAAACAATGACAGACATTTGAATTTCAGACTTCATACCCTCTAGAAAATGTATGGTAACACAAACCTAATATTCTAGAAACATTCTAAGTTTAAAAGAGCAATATTTAACATTTGTTCCTATTTTAGGGCCTTTGTCCTCCCATTATTTTTAGCTTTATCCAGATGTCATATGCTAAGAGGTTGAGAGGTATGCTAGGATATCATTGCATTTAATTCTTCATTGTGTGTTTTTTTGAGCCATGGTGAAAAAAGAAAGATTTAGCAGACCCACTTGATTAACTGTTTTAGTTATTCAGTCTTTAAGATCTTTTTTCTGTGTAACCTTGTTAGCATGCTGTACAGATGGGATTCCAGAAAGAATGACTTCATAGTTAATCATTTCCAAATATGTACGTACTGATTGTGTGATAAGTAAATATTTAATCTTGGGATTTTTTTTCTTAACGTTGTCTGGGCATGAATCATTCATTATGCTGGGCTGGGCTGGGCTGTTAATGCTGTGGAAGGTTGGGTAATAGGAACATACTGTTACAGGTGCTCCTGGAATATTACTACATATGCATATTTTTTGCTGCCATTTCTGTGTCTTTAGCAACATATTTCATGACTGAAATATTCACCAGGTAAATGTCTCTTTTACAGGATTGCCTCTGATTCAACAAACATCTTATTTTTTGATGGGTTACTTTGTGCTTTACTTGTTCAGTCTGCCCAAATTTAAGAAGTATAATTTAATGCTATATATTTTTTTATTTTTTTCTCTTTACCTTTTTATAGAATCTTTTGATTTTGTTTCAGTTTATTTAACAGCAGTACTTTATACAGCTGGTTACTGGTTAATATGTGAGGTATCACAGGCAATTTATCACTACCAGAAGTGGTGTTATATTGGCTTATATCAAGACCACCCTTGTTATATCATAATGACTATTTCCAGAAACATCTTGATGGAAATCAGCCCTAGAGAATGCTTGGGCCCTCTTCAAAAGGAACCTTGACGATTGGATGGGAGATATGAAATTCACCCCGGGGATCACGTCAGTTGCCCTGCTAGACAGGGGTCCAGGGAAGTAAATAGTGTGGGAAGAAATAGCCAGTGAATTGTTATGGCTAGGCTTGTATAGGCCCTAGGGCCGATAGCCTAGTACCAACCTATGAACCTATGTATCTATGTACAACAGATTTCAGTCAGACAGTAAATCGGCATTCTCATCAACCCCCTTTTTCCCATTTTCTACATGGGGTTGGTGTGTCACATCAATATCACCTGTGAAGTTATATCATTCCACATGTGGAGGTATTCACCACCCCAGCCAATTAATCAGTCTGTCAGTAAAATGTCATTTTTAGGTGCATTTGTAAAGTTCATTGTATTATTTACAACATTTAAAACATAAAACGGTATGCATGGGTATAAATAAACAAAACAAAATTAAATGAATAAAAAATAAAAATAGGTATTAAACCTTACAACAATGCATTTAATGAGACTGAAACAATAAAACCCATCAGTCTTAAAACAAACAAGGATGCCTATGTACCATGAAATTAAAAAGTCAAGCTTTTTTAAATATTATAACGAGCAGCCAGTTGCAACTGGTCTAAATGCAAGCTGTCAGACAGTCAACAGACCTCAGGAAGGATTACAAAAATGAAAATATCTCTCAAAACATTCTAGTTAAAATAAAAAAAAAATATCTAGAATTTTTGAAATTAGTAATGACATATAAACATTTCTGAGACTATTATTTGTAGTGTGGTTTTATAATTTTTCAGTCTATAATAATTCCATATAAACTTTACTTGTGTTTTTGGGAGAGTGGCTTTATGCAAATTTCAAACTGGTGCTGTGACATATTCACTTGCCAATGTTTTGGCCAAGTTGTTCAGCATACCTTTTGAACAATGCAGTCTCACAAGCTATTATAGAAACTTAGCATAGCTGTTTCTTTTTAAATTTGTATGTTAACTTGGTAGCCTCACTAGGCAAGCGTGTCCTTTTAGAATTATGATCTCATTAAGGCTGTCTAAACGTGGTAAAGTGAACAGCTCAGAGCTACACAGCTGGCAAGTAAAAACTGAGGGAAGTGAGTCCAAAATTACAAGATGAAGCTTGTTAGCAGTTTATAGGTGCTGGTGCAAACTGCCTTAAGGGATTGCTCAGTTCAGAAAGGTGACTCTGTAGAGTATTTCCAGAATCATCTTCCAGGCACGAGACCTGTATTTGTACTAGTCTAGCTTTCCAAGTAGTGTTACAAAAGGAGCATGATAAAAATGTGTAAGAGAGCATGAGAGAAAGAGAGAGAGAAAGAAAGAGAGAGAGAGAAAAAGAGAGAGAGAGAGAGAGATTGTGTGTGTGTTTGTGTGTGTAAATCAAATCTCAAAGAGTGTATGTGTGTGTGTGTGTGTGTGTGTGTGTGTGTTTGTGTGTGTAAATCAAATCTCAAAGAGTGTATGTGTGTGGGTGTGTGTTTGTGTGTGTAAATCAAATCTCAAAGGGTGTGTGTGTGTGTGTTTGTGTGTGTAAATCAAATCTCAAAGGGTGTGTGTGTGTGTGTGTGTGTGTGTGTATCAAATCTCAAAGAGTGTGTGTGTGTGTGTGTGTGTGTGTGTGTGTGTGTGTGCGTGTGTGCGTGTGTGTGTGTGTGTGTGTATATGTGTGTGTGTGTGTCTCCACACAGAAGGCATCCCAGCCAAAAACTGAACAGGAGAACCACATGCTGTAAGGTGACAATACTAACCACTGCACCACTGCGGCACCCAGCTGAAGAAAGTATAGCTGGCATACCCCTCAACTGTAGAGATTTTCGCAGAATGTCCAGATTTTTGACTCATATTTTTGGTCCGTTTTTTCATAAAATTGTGGTTTTCTGACAAATTTGTAGTAACTCATTAATGACTGAAGTTAGAAAATAATTGCAGACATTTGAGTTTCAGACTTCATACCCTTACGAAAAATTAATGCTAATGCAAAACCAGTTATTCTATCAACCTTCTATGATTGTTTGTTTGTTTGTGTCTTTCGGCTTTTCCAGGTTAGGGGTCGCCACAGCGGAACTCCGGTCCACTAATGATTGGTAGTTGATTTTTACTTGGCGAGTTACCAGCCCTGATGCACAACCTTCAACGAAGGTATGCCCATTCACGCATGTCTCCACGCAGAAGACGCTCTAGCTGGGAATCGAACCGGACAGCATCTTACTGTGAGATGACAACGATACCGCAGCACCACCACTGCGGGTTCTAAGATTGTAAGAGCAATATTTAAAAAATGTCCCTGTTTTGTGCATTTGCCCCACTTTTATTTATTGCTTTGTCCAGATTTCTTGCTCTAAGAGGTTGAAAGGTATGATAGCTGGTCAGTTTCACACATGAAAGTGGGGTGCACCCTCTGAGAAAGGAAAACAAAAAGAAGTGATAAGCCAGTACAAGAATTGTGGTATCTACTGAAAACTCCATAAACGCCTCTTAGACAGGTAACACTGTGCAATACTAGGTCACTTAACAGATGAACTGTTCTTATACATGATCTGTTTACATTTTCTCATCACAGAAACTTTAGTGAATGAGAGCAATACAGTACCACCATGAGATTCATATAAGTAATACACAAACAGACGTGCACAGACACACATATATAAGCCCACAGCCTGTGTGGGTGTGTCCTCCCTCCATATGTATGTGTGTATAATATATGGATGCGTGTGTGTGTGTGTGTGTGTGTGTGTGTGTGTGTGTGTGTGTGTATATACATATATATATATATATATATATATATATATATATATATATATATATATATATAGACTGCATTGCAAAGTTGAAAGTGACAGCATACAAGGAATAACTCTCATTAAGACATATAGGTTCACACTAAAGGCTTGTGTAAACAATATGCCTTTTCTCAAAGAACAACATAACATTTGCTGTACAGCAATATTTACATTATTTAAAATGCATCATTTTTAACACATGGAATCCCAATACTGTTTACAATATTATTCACATGACATCTGTTTTGATGTATCCTATGGCAAGACCCACCACACTATGCTACACTGGTACTGCAGTGGCACACTAGATGGCCTGTGAACCCAGGAGAGGTTTTCTGTATTGTGGTGGGTCAAACCTGATGGATGGCTTACAGTGAACGTAAAAGGTTGTAATGAAAATGGCCAGCTACAAAACTTGGTATTCTCTTCCCATTGCTTTTGTAGCTACAGCAAGGGGCCATGGTCTGTCACCAATGTAAAATCCTTTCCCAGGAGGTAATAAATTAGCGATGAAAGCACTCACGTGATCACCAGGCAATCCTGGATACCTTGTTTCTGCCCTGCTTAGTTTGTCACTTAAAAACATAGAGGGCGATCTTCTTTCTAAAAATTACATGAAAGCACTGCCATAGGCATGTCTCTGATACAGCTGTATAACTATGAAGAATTTACTGAAATCTGGGGATGCAAAATTGGGTTCTAAACATAGCACTTTTGGTTTGCCACTAGTGTACATTTTACTTTAAGGAGCATCTTCTTCTTCTTTGTCAGCTCTTTAAGAGACATACTATAAATGCAAAATGTGGGACATAATTTCAGTAGTACCCAGCTAAGCTGAAAAATGCTCTTGCTTGACTCTTAGTGCCTGAAATAAGCCATATTTTACTGCTTCTAGCTTTTCTTTCTGAGGACTGGCAAATCTCCAATTATAACATATCTTAAATATTTTATCAATCCCATGCCTCGCTTGATGCTGGGAGCACAATTGTTAATCAGCTTGTCTCAGATAACCCATGCCTTAGATAGATGGGAAATAGAATCCAATCCTCAGTTTCAAAGCATTAATATGATATATTTGCTCTGACCTTCTCTTCCTAGTGTGTCCAACCATATAGTTTACATCATTTCATTTTTCCACTAATTCAAATGAAATTTACCATTTAGGCAAAAACGTGTTTACTGCAAAGAGGCCAAAATTAATGCCTGGTCATCAGCTTTGAATTCCTTGATCCTTGAATTTCTCTTTATAATCTCTTGTTGCACAGGTTCTGTCTGTGCGTTCTCATGTGATGGTCATCACCATTTTCAGCCAATCATGTATGTTGATATAGTGCTCTACTCTTTTAAGTGCATTTTTTCCTGTTTTTCCCAAGTTACTCTGGCAATATCGGATGGTCCTTATTGTTTGACTGCCATGTCTCCACAGTAGTTTACACGTCCTTCTATCTGTCTCATTTGATTTTTAAAGTTATTTCCTCTAGAGCCAAAGAAGTTTTAATTACCCTTTACTTGTATCTCATCAGACCCATATGCATCTTTTTGAATGTATTTGTCTAAACATATCACTAAACTTGAAAGACCTTAGAGATACATAACTAAAAAGATTGGTGACCTCAAAAATATTTGATAAATGGTAAGCCTTCTCTCTGTACTCAGTCATGTATAGACTTCCCCATGGATCTGTGTCTAACCTTTTAAGCCATGAGAGATCCAATCCTCTTTGCCTCCTATTATTTTGCAGAACAAATGATACATCAAATATCCCATTAAAGAAGTAAACCTTCGTCAACAGATAAATAAGACATGATGGCATGATAAAGTCATATCCCAATGTACCCTCCCCCCACCTCTGGAACAAACTTCTACTACATATCAAGTACCCTTTCCACCTTCAAATTAAATCTGGATAATTGGATGGGCAGTCTAAAATTCTCCCCTTGTGTATATTATCTTACCCTCCTTAAGGCTGGAGGAAACTTTTGAATATGTTTTTTTTGGCTAGGCACGTAATGGCCTGCAAATAATTGTTTAGTACTTACCTATGAGCCTATAAAGCTCCTGCCACATAATAATTCAAGAGATCTGACCTCTGTTGCCCAGTACTTACCTATGAACCTATAAGGTATATGCCATATTGCAACTAAAAAGGACTGAACTCTGTTGAGGTTTGGGTGTTTCCCTAATGGCAAGCAGGAGTTAAAGCATTAACTCGTCCCAGTTTTTACCATCTTGCTCAATAACTTTTCTCAGCATGGATTTTAATGTTTGGTTAAATGTTCCACTAATCCATCTGTCTAGAGATGGTACACTGAAGGTTTTAATTTCATGACCTTATAGCATTGGTACAGTTGGTTTATTTATTTCTTGACATTTTATTACTGGGAAAGTCTGACTGGGTAGAAGCCCGTTTTCAGTGGAGGCTGGGGGTGAAAAGTGTCAAATTATTACAAAACATTTTAAGAACAATAATTATGCACTCTTCAAAAATGAAACAAAAACATCTGCAGTTTAAATAATTATAACCAATTAGACATAATATAAAAATGTTGGTTAAGAATAGATGCAACGTATATGAAAATCATTTAATATATAAAAAAAATTTGGACACTTTGTATAGAAATTAAAGATAAGTTAGTCTGATACAAATAGGAACTGCAATATGAAGTAAAAGAAAAATAGGCTTATGGTATATTTAGAGGGAAAGTCAGGGAAGAGAATTATATAGCAGTAAAGAAGTAAGTGAAGAAGGGAGAGTAAAGAGGTATAAGGGATGAAAAGGTGCTTGTTCACATTTAGGGATACAGTGTATCCTGGTTTTGAAAAAGAACAAAGCCAAATTGTAGCTAGGAGTCTTCCAGAGTGGTTTTGAAAGATAGGAGGGAGGGTATAGACCTGATGAATGCAGGTAAGGAGTTCCAGGCCTTAGCAACCTTGTATGAGTGCAAACAATACCCAGCAGATTTTCAAGGCTGTAGACAGACAGGAGTTTCTGGTCAGTGGATTGCAATGACCTACTGAGAATATAGCTGAGTAGAATCTTTTTTAGTGCTGGACAGGGAGGTGGATGCTGGATAATTTTATAGGTGGTAAGAAGTTGTGTATTATAAACACAAAGTGGAGGGAAGCTGTATGCAACAAACCAAAACAAGAAGGGAACGAGCCAATAGATATCCAGGTGTCAAAGATGAATAACGCCAAAATTAAAAGCTTTCTTTTATTAACGCGTTAATAAAAGAAAGCTTTTAATTTTGGCGTTATTCATCTTTGACACCTGGATATCTATTGGCTCGTTCCCTGGAGCTGTTTCTTGTTTTGGTAAGTTGTGTATTATGTTAGTTGATGTGGCAGTTCTAACCAGTTTAGGGTTTTCAGTGTTATACAGTGGTGGATTCTGAAAGGGTTATGTGCTGGAAATTTAGCAACCTTGTTATAACATTGTTCAAGTTTAAATTCTGGTGAAACCTGGAGTTTATTAAGGATGAGAGTGCCATAAATAAGTCTTGGGAGAAGATAAGTAGTGGCAAGTGCAGTTTTAGTTGCATTGGCGAGAAAGTTTTTGGCTCTGAAAAGCACCCCTTGTTTTTGATGAGTTTTTCTTATGCAATTTTGTATATGCAGGTGGAATGTAAGATTATCATCCACTATAACCCCTAACAGTTTGTATGAGAAGTGACTTCAATGGTTGTTTTATTAAGAGAGAGGGCTTTCATTGTTTTCACGATAGAGGGATTTGGGGGGAAAAAGCAGTAGTTTGTTCTTTTTGGGGTTGAGCATAAGTTGTGAGTTACATAGCCATGTTTCAGTGGTTGTTAAAGCTTCCTGACTACTTTTTTTAGAGGTATACCATGTTGTCAGATGTGCAAATAAAAGTGGAATGATCTGCATATTGTATTAGGGTGGCCTGTTGTGTGGAAGTATAGAGGGTGTTGGAGACAAGGTTAATGATTAGGTGACTAAAGATAGAGCTTTTTGGTACACCGGTGGTGACTAGGAGGAAAGGAGAGAGCATGGAATGCCACTTTACAGACTGATACCTATTGGACAGGTAGCTTTTGAACCACATAAAGGTGTGCTGAGAGAGAGAGACCTAGTGAGGGCATTTGAAGCAGACATTTGCTGTGATAAACTGTGTTGAAAGCTTTAGACAAGTCTTGAAATAAGGAAGAAACTAGATTGCCATTATCTCTAGCTTTATTGACAGTATCTATATATGTTAGAAGGGCAGTGCTAGTACTATGGGAAGGATAGAAGCCATGTTGTGTAGGGGACAGGAGTTCTTCCTGCAGGAGATAAGTCTAGGAATTGTTTTTGAATACATTTCTCAAGTATTTTGGTAAGGGGATAAGATTGCTATAGGTTTAAATTTATTAATGACTGTTGAATTTCTCCCTTTGTGCAGAGGGAGAGTGTGTGACTTTTTCCAGAGAGAGAGAATGTGAGATTCCTGGATTGACCTATTTATAGGGATTGAGACAGGATAGGCAATGTTATTGGGTGCTATTTTTAGGTACTCACTTGGAAGGTCATCAGTTGAAGAAGGGCATTGTTTAAGTTTGCTTAAGAGTAGTTTTATATAGGATGTGAGCACAGGTTTGAAGGTGAAAGTAGATGTGGTGATATGTGGCTGTTGGGGAGTGTTGGGATTAGTTGTTGAAAAATCCTTGGTTAGAGATGCTATACTATCTATAAAATAAAAGTTGAACTGTATTGCAGTTTCAAGTAGTGCATTATCGGGCGAGCGATTAGGTGTGGATTTTTGACTGGGAAGATTGTAAGATTTCTTTAATGGCTGTCCACAATTTTTAGGGTTGTGTTTAATATTATTCTGAAAGTTATTATAGTACATTTTTTTGTCTTCATTTATTTCCTTATTATTCTGAAGTTTTCAAGATAGTGAGGTATTTTATATTTTCCATGCTTTTAATGCTTTTTCTCTATCCTGCATTAGCATTCTACTCTTTCTGGATAGCCAAATTGCATTATTTGTTTTCAGTCTCTTCCTTCTAGGTGGTGCAAGGTTATTTAGGATATTTAGAAAAGTTGTATTGAATTCAATTACAGCATTGTCTAAGGGGAGGATTTTTAGGAAGTGCCGGTTAATAGATGATAGTGTAGTAATGAACATTTCTGGGTTAAACTTGAAAGGTTACATGTTGTTTTATAAATATGCTGTTTAACTGGATGTGTGAGATGTCTAGTCATATACATTGGGGTATGATCACTGACAGAGTCTGACATTGTACTTGTGATAGAATATTTGCTAGTCTGATGCTAGGATCCAGTCTAATAGAAGATTTGATGTCTTTCTGTAATGTGTGGGGGGTACTAATTACTTGTGTGAAATCATATAAGTTCATGCTAGATGTAGGGGAGATAGAGTTTATGTCCAACCAACTGACATTCACATCACCTAGTACTATTTTTTCTTGTGGAAATGTTACGGATATCCAATGTAGGCTATCTTCCCGTATAGCTCTGTCACCAGGAGGGATGTAAAGGACAAGAATACATATTTGTTTATAATTGTTTAGTTTGAAGAAAGCAATAAGAAGCTCTGCTGAATCTCACAGGGGATAACTGGCTAGGCTTAAAATGGCTCACAAGGGCAGTTAGCCTAGTACTAACCCATGAACCCATGAACCCCATGAACCATGATGAACTGAATTTTGGTGTTGGTTTAAGCTCTGATGAACTGAATTTTGGTGCTGGTTTGCTGTAAGGAGAAATGTGGTAGGTATTGGGAAATATTAAAGCTTACCACCACCTTTCCTCTTTATATGGTCATTACGAATTATATTATAGCCAGGAGGTATAACTTTGGAGTCATTTATGCTGGGTGTAAGACAAGTTTCAGTTAGTGTGAGAATATTAGGCTTATGTTGGGTAATCCAGGAATGTACTTCAGCAGTTTTATTTCTTTTACTTCTATCATTTATTGCAACAAAAATTTAGATCACCAGGTTGAGGATTGGCTGTTTTTGGATTACAGATGTGTGTAGGACAGAATTATTTTTGTGCTCATTGTGATAGGAGGGGCCAGGATTAGGGTGTATATCTCCTCCTAGAAGGATTTCAGTATATACGGGGGAATTATGCGCATTTGTTTTTTGGATAGGGTTCTTGCACTTAATTTTGTTTTGATTTGAGTTGAAGTGCAATTAATCAGCCTATATTTAGAATAAAGGTGAGGAGCAATATTAAATAGGTTAGGTGCAATATCTGGACAGTGTAAAGAGGAAGTACGGATAGGTGGTTGGGACAAAGTTGGAGAGATGCTGCAGTATATTATTGAGTCATTGTAGGATGAATGATGGCACACTTGGAGAAGAAGAAGAATAGACAATAAGCCAAAGAGTAGCATAATTAAGTACTGGAATCTGAATTTTATAGATGTCAGGTAGTGGGGAAGTAGCAATGAAGAAGGAAACAAGAAGTTGCAGGACAGTAGGAAAATCACTGATGGTGGATTCTAAAAACTGGAAGAGGATATGTAAGGAGAGAAATATTTTCTTTAAAAGAGAAGTTGGTTGTCCTGGTATATCTCCCCTAGAATGTATGGAACAGAGGGGTATAAAATGAAAAAGATACAATGTTGAATAGATAGGTAATGTTAGGGAGGGTTGGGATTACAAATGGATATATTGCAAAGCAGTATGGGACAGAGGAAGATAGTTGGGAATAGAACTAAAAATTAAATAGAGATAGGGAAGTAGGAAACACGAAATAGAAGTTTATGTATAGAAGTAGTAAGGGCATTTGGGGAGGGTACTGGAATAAAAGTCACAAGTGAAATAAGTATGTAGGAAGTATATTCAGGTAAGAGGGGTGGATGTGAGTTGAGGGTAGGGTAGAGAACAGAAGCAAAGCTGAGAGCAGTGGCCTTCCTGCTCTCAGGTCAATTTACAACTGAAAAAATCAATTTATAGCCAGAGCAATTAACAAAGAGATACAAGTAAAACAGGTTGTCTTTCATTCCCTGAGATTAAATAACTGGCATATGCAGTATAGCCTACTGGTCAAGCTAAAGGGGACAGTGGCCAACTTAGTAAGAAGGCCTTAGAGTGCATGGACTATTTCATAGAGATTTTCAGTCACAGAGCAGATATGTATATAACTGCTTAAAGTTAATATCCAGCAAGGTTCTTCATGATAAATATGCTTACATTAAACATTGACAAAATTCTCAGTAAACTTGTAGGTGTAAGACCTTGTGGTGGTAGAGCTCCTGCAATTTTGAGGTCAGATGTAGTGCCTGCAAGCTATTAAACTATGACAAAATTATCACTAAACTTGTAGGTGTAGGGCCCCTGTGGCAGAGCTGTTGTAATATCAAGGTTAGATCTAGTGATGGCAGGCTGTTAAACAGTGACAAAATTCTCAATAATCGTGTAGATGTAGGGCCTTATGGCAGAGCTCCTGCAATACCAAGGTCAGATGTAGTAACCACAGACTCTGTTCTATGAAGGAAGATAGTGACTGAGTGTAAGAGGAGACAACATTTTTACTGTTATGGACATAAATCTAGTCCCAGGGTCTGTAAGTGTTTCCTTAGGTATCACTACTCAAGGAAATAACAAAACGAAATCTCTAGCAATAGCCCTCCTTCAGGGTAGTTAGATGCATAGTCCAAAATAACCAATTCAGTCAGTTTCCTGATTTTATTAAACAGTAAGACAGCATTTTTCAGTACAGCAATATTTACCACAGCATTTACAAGCCATCATTTTAAACATATTATATTAAATACTATTTACAGTATATCAGTTTTTACACATCCTAGCACAAACCTCACCACACTATGAAACAATACTGACAAGTAAAATATTATTACATGCAATCTGCATGATAATGTATTGTACAGCAAACCATTTAATAGAGAAATTCAGTTCACATCTGATGGCGATAAAAATAGTATAATATGGGTAGTAGAAACCTTCTTTGGTTATTAGCAGCCATTGATTCTTATAAATTACATTAATATTAATGACACTTAGATATATTAAAATAGATACTAGCATGAGCATGATTATTGCTGTTTTCTAAATGGCCAGGAAGGTGGGAGTCCTTAAGAAGATGTTATGATACATTGTATTGAGATTAGATTGATGGTCTTATAATAACCATGGACAAAGTTACCTTTAGAGCTGTCTTTCAGCCATACGTATCTGAATTTGTGTCTTTCAACCTGCTGTCTTCATATGGAATAAGCCAACACTTGTATACCGGAGCCTAGTCTTCTGGTCTGGATTATAAATCCTGTCCTGTGGCAGAAAACCCTACTTTGTTACCAATGTGAAATGATAGTTGCACATCTGCTGGTCAGCCCTACCCTTCCCAGATTGCTGTGCAGGCAACGGTTCCAATACTCACAGCCAGGTCATCTGTGTTATAGTCAGGGCTACAATCTCTGTGCCATTGCTTGCTTTGACTGCAGCCTACACTTGACCTTTCATGACCGTGTCCTTACTTGGGATAACACCAGAACTTTGCACCAATTGGAATTACTTGTTAGGGTCAGCAAATTTTTTTTATGTTATTATTTGTTATCCCGGTGAGTGAGCTGTCCCAGAAACATGTTTCAGTCATGACCTAGGCCAGATGCACATGCAGGTACAGATTTGGAATAAAATGGCACATTACATTGTATCAAAGTAGAATATTTATGTCTATGTACAAATAATATTCCATAGTTTATATATACATAAACTTATTACTGCTTGTTAGTAGCCTTCTAATTTACTGCCTTCTGCACTTGTTTTTTAGTCATTTGTTAATTTAATTGCATTTATTTGAACTGTATTTGCCGTAGTGTTGCTACACACTCGGGTGCTGGCCTGCACTGCAATTTGAATTGTATTTTTTAGCTGCTTTTCTGTAACAAAAAAAAATCAATTATAAGCGTGTTTTCTGCCTTTCCTGTAACTAGTCAAGTCCAGATACAGACTTGCTGTATCCAGGACTGTTGGTAAGCTTCTGAGCCCCCCAAGCCTTTCAGTGTTGTAGGAAAGCCTTCTAGCTTATCAGTGGAAGTGGTAAGCATCAGCTAGCCTATCTACCACAAAAGGAGTGGTCCCTGGCCCAGAAATTGTAGCTATTGGCCGTTTGGGCAGTTTTTTTCCCATCTCTTTCAACGTTCTAGTTTAAAAGCCTCACTTGCGCTTGTTTCCCACCTTTCCTGTAACTAGCCTAGTCAAGATACAGAGTTGCTGTATCTAGGAATGTTGGTAAGCTTCTGAGCCCCCCAAGCCTTTCTGTGTTGTAGGAAAGCCTTCTAACTTATCAGTGGGAGTGGTAAGCACTAGGTAGCCTATCTACCACAGAAAGAGTGGGTTTTGGCGCTGAAATTGTAGTTCATTGGCCATTTGGGCAGTTTTTCCATCTCTTTTTACTTTCTGTTTAAAAGCCCGTTTTGCGTTTGTTCCCCACCTTTCCTACAACTAGTGTAGTCCAGGTACAGATTTGCTGTATCCAGGACTGTTGGTAAGCTTCTGAGCCCTCCATGCCCTTCTGTGATGGAGAGAAGCCTTCTAGCTTATCAGTGGGAGTGGTAAGGGCTAGGTAACCTATCTACCACAAGAGGAGTGGTTTCTGACCCAGAAATTATAGTTTACCTGCCGTTTGGAAAGCTTTTCCATCTCTTTCAGCCTTCTGATTTAAAAGCCTGTGTTTATACTTGTTTCCTGCCTTTTCTGTTACTAGTCTAGTCCAGGTACAGATTTGCTGTATCCAGGACTCTTTGTAAGCTTCTGAGCCCCCCAAGCCTTTCCGTGTTGGAGGGAAGCCTTCTAGCTTATCAGTGAGAGTGGTAAGCATCAGGTAGCCTATCTACCACAAAAGGAGTGGTCCCTGGCCCAGAAATTGTAGCTATTGGCTGTTTGAGCAGTTTTTTTCCATCTCTTTCAACTTTCTGGTTTGAAAGCCACACTAGCGCCTGTTTCCCGCCTTTCCTATAGCTAGCCTAGTCCAGTTACAGCATTGCTGTATCCAGGGTTGTTAGTAAGCTTCTGAGCCCCTCAAGCCTTTCTGCATTGGAGGAAAGCCTTCTAACTTATCAGTGGGAGTGGTAAGCACTAGGTAGCCTATTCTCCATGGGAAGAGTGAGTTTTGGCCCAGAAATTGTAGTTTATTTGGCTGTTTGGGCAGTTTTCCATCTCTTTCAACTTGCTGGCTTAAAAGCCTGTGTTTGTACTTGTTCCCTGCCTTTCCTGTAACTAGTCTAGTCTAGGAACAGATTTGCTGTTTCCAGGACTCTTTGTAAGCTTCTGAGCCCCCCAAGCCTTTCTGTGTTGGAGGGAAGCCTTCTAGCTTATCAGTGGGAGTGGTAAGCACTAGGTAGGCTGTCTACCATGAGAGGAGAGGTTCTTGGCCCAGAAATTGTAGTTTATTGACCATTTGGGCAGTTTGTCCATCTCTTTCAACTTTCTGGTTTAAAAGACCACATCTGCGCTTGTTTCCCATCTTTCCTGTAACTAACCCACTGAGTAGCACTAGAAAGCCTTAAACTGATACAAGCCTTCTAGCTCAGAAGAGAGACTTTGGAGTGATTAAGTATCAGTTTTCTGTACTTTCTTGCTGTACTTAACTGTTTTCCACCTAAATGCAGATTTTCCAGCATTTACTGTGATTTAAAAGCTTTTTTTTTCACATATTGTACTTATTTGATTGTCTGCACTTTTAAAAAGTTGCTTTTTGTTAAAATAATTTGTTTAACTGTTGTAGGCTACACACTAAGGTGTGATAGCCTTTTCTGACCATTTGTAGTTGTTTAAAGCTGTTTACCTTGTATACTGAAAAATATTCCTAGTGGTCTAGTCCGTCTATTTGTTTAAAGTAAAATAAATAACACAAAATATTTAAAAATTAGTAAGATAAGAAACTCCCAACTCAGCAAAAACTAGAAAAAAAGCTGTATAGTTTCCAGTTAGCTGTGTTCCTAACAAATTGTCCTGCACCCACATTCATCCTCTCAGTTAATTTCATGTCATTTAGAAGCTGATGACCAGAAGGACTGACCAGTGAGACATTACAGAATTGTCACACATCTGTGCTTGGAAGAGAATGAAAGAGACATGTTTTATCTCCTTGACATAGGTTCATAGGTAGGTACTAGGCTATTGGCCCAAGGGCCTAAGTAAGCCTTCCCAACAAGGTTCCCTGGCTTACGCCACCCAAGAAAGTTAATTTCCTGTGCCCCTGTCGAGCAGAGCCACAGAAGTGATCCCCAGGGTGTATTTCTTATTTCCCATCCACTCATCAAGATTTTTCTTGAAGAGTTCTAATGAGGAACTTTGCTTGACATAGATGGGTAGCTTGTTCCAGAGTATAGGAAGTCTATGGGACAGGAATCTATCCCACCAGCATGTCCTGTTTATTGTGGTGGCAAGGTTTAGGTCCCTAGAGCATGTAGCTCAGAGGGATTGGGATTTCTTTAGGTGTAGCATGTCCAACAGCTCTGGGTTTAACATAGCTTTATATGTTAGGCAGAGATCTCCTCAAAGTAGGCGATATGCGACAGAGTAAAGCTGGAGATTTTTGAGACAATCAGTGTGGGGCATCTGTTTGAGTCCAGTAATTCTTTTTGTGAGGTACTTGTGTGACCTTTCCAGCTGCTGCAGATGTCTTGTGAGGTACATTCCAAAAGGTGCGTTGTAGTCTATAATGGGTCTAAGAGTGCTGAGTAGAGGGGAACAATGACCTCTTTTTTTCCTGGATGAGAACCCTTTCATGATGAGGTGTGCCACATAGAAGGATTTCCTGACTACTGTGGCGATGTGATTATCAAAGGAGAGACTACTGTCCACCTGAGTCCCAAGGTCTCTTATCACATATTCGGCTTTAAGTAGACTACCGTTTATGTGGTAGTTCATGGGTACAGAGTTTTTACCAAAGGGGATGACAATGTACTTTTTGGCATTGAGCTTGAGGCCATGCCTCTGACACCAGGCATCTGTCTCAGTGAGGCCCTTCTGTAGGATGTCCACATCATTTGGGGTCACGACTATGCCTTTTAGTTTACAGTCATCTGTGAACTTCATTAGTCAGAGGCCTTCTGTGCTAGTCTGTACTTCAGAGAAGTAGATAGCAAACAGGAGAGGTCCCAAGACTGAACCCTGTGGTACTCCACTTGTCACTGGTTTGAAGTCAGATTTGGAGTCTGCAAATTTGCAGTGTGGGTTCTGTCAGTGAGCCATTTGGCAACACATCTTGTGATGTAGGGATTATACCTAGTTTAGTGAGTTTAGCTATAATTCCAGAATGGGGGATGGTGTCGAAAGCCTTGCCAAGGTCAAGATAGGCTGTGTGAACCACTTTACCCAGGTCTATGGCTTTGGTGACTGCCTCAAAGACGTCGATCAGGTTCAGAAGGCATGATGTGCCTTTCACAAACCTGAACTGGGTGGGGTCCAGAGTTTGGAGGTTACCAATGTCTTTGTTTATGAGTTCCATGATGATATGTTCCATGGCCTTGCAGATCAGGCTCATCAGGCTAATAGGTCGATAGTTCCCAGGATCAGTGGTGGCTCCCCCTTTGTGGAGTGAGATAACTGTTGCTGTGTGACATTCAGTGGGCACAAAGCATGACGCGAGACTATGATTGAACATGGTGCTTAGGTGGGAAGCCAGTTTGTTCTGAAGTTCGTGTAAAACACAGCCTGGGATGTTGTCCGGTCCCATGGATGCTGTGTTTTTGGTTTTAGAGAGTGCAGCTTTTACCTGCATAGGTGTGATTACAGGGATCCTGCATTCTTCCTGTATAGATATGGGCCCTTTAGGGGGTGAGAGGGGGGTAAAGTTAGCACTGAACCTATCTGCCAGGATGTTGGCAATATCAGTTGGTTCTGTAATTTTTGTGCTATTGTGCTGTAACTCAGCGCAGATCTGGGTGTTGACATTGAGATTCTTGACATAGCTATAGAATGCTTTGTGGTTACCCTTAGAATCAGTGGCAATTTTGTTTTTGTAGCTAGCTTTGGAGGATCTTATAAGGGATCTCAGCTTCTTACTGAGGCTGACCAAGGAGCTCCTCCACTCATGGGATTTTACTCTCTTTTTCAACAGTTTCTTCCTTCTGTTGTAGAGTTTGTTTATGGCAGGGGATCACCATATTGGCTTCCTTTTTTTGGAGGATAGCATCTTGGTTCTGTTAGGGATTGCATGATTCATGCACTCATGTAAGTTCTTATAGAGTGCAGTTTTGTAGGATTCAGCAGTCATAACTGTATTGTCCATCTGCATGGGTGTCATGAAGTTCACCACTTCTGTCTTAAGAAGCATGAAGTTGGCTTTGGAGAAATGTTTTACAGTGGTTTCCTTAATGGTAGGTGGGAGCGGGATGCGGATATCTAGGGTGATTAGCTTATGGTCAGATCTGACCAACGAGGAGTTGATTTCAGGTGTGGAACACCGGTCACTCATGTTGGTAATGACTAGGTCTAGGATATTGTTGCCCCTGGTGGGGGTGTGGATAAGTTGATCCAGGCATTGGAATTTATGAATTCCAGAAAGCGTTGAGTGAAGGAGTTGGTACATGAGTAGTTTTTCCAGTTAATGGTGGGTTACTTGAAATCACCCATTATTAGGATTTTTGGTTGAACCCTAATATTTTCCAGTATATCAAGAAAATAGGAGTGGGAATCCTAGGGCATGGTGGGGGATCTGGGAAAGTGTCTGCATGAAAGCGCTTACGATACAAAGTAAAGATTTTTTGTGCAAAAGTACGCCTGGACTGCAGTTGGTACTGTTTTTTTCGTTTTACTAAGTTTAGTTTTCTCGTTTGTTGTTTATGGCTGATAACAACGGTATCCAACCATCGCAGCCCTTGGCGACGTTTTTATCCAACACCGATCCCGGGCTGTCTACAAATGATGATAGTAGATCCGTGGGGAACTTAACAGCTTTGATACAGCGCCTTACACAACGTGTAGACGACCTGGCTACACAGTTCAACAGCCGATTTCCTGATGTAACACCGGCAGTTCGTCCGAGAACAGGAGTTAACTTTCAACAGACCCCGTTAATCTTGAGGTCTGTACAAGATGACAACATTACAGAGCAACGTAACTCATCTTTTAATTCAATGGATAACATACCTAATGCACAACCTGTAAGGTATGAGCCGAGTATTAATGATGGCGATGCATTACCAAGTGTAAGAACTCAAATGCTTAGTAACAAAACACCTTTGTTGACTGATTTCATTAAAGCCCCTGACAATATGTTTCACAACAACTTGCAAGCCGGAAATTCTGAACAAAATGGACATATTAATGACAACAATATTGTTTCCAAATTAAAAGAATTTGATATGGTTCTTTTAAAATACAAAAAACTGCAAGTGGAAACAATATATTTTCGGGAATGCATAAACCACAGTATTGTACCTAAGGGACTAAGGCAATGGAAGTACCCCTCGGGGGTTATAAAAGATTCTGTTTTTCACAAACAGTTAATTCAGTTCTTTAATCAACAAGGACTGAACTTTTTAGAATTGCTTATTAGCGCTTACAATAACCAAATGGTTGATCTGAAAACCCAACTTGAAATACTCGAAAAAGAAATTAAAGATGATAGAGATTTCCATAGTTACGAATATGACTATGGGCGTATCTTTATTAGTATTAATTCATTATTGAACAAAATTAATGAAACTAAGAAGCGTAAATTCCATAGAGACAAATTGGCGTATACTAAAAATACAGCATATCCGGACCCACCTCCTATGAACAACACAATGGTTCAGTCCCAAGGAGCGTCATGTTCAAATTATAATTCCAACAACAATGAAGACCAAGTTTCAGATGGCGAACTAGATGAGTTTCCTCCACTTTTAGCCGATACTCAACAGCAAAACGGCGAAACATCTTCGGGACCTAGAAGAAGTGATAGGATTTACCAACAGCAACAACGGAACCAAAATGATGCGAACGGACACAACTCCAGTTCTTTTTCGGGTTTTCAACAACAGCGGAATCATTCGAAACCCAATACATACAAGAACAACAAGAAAACCCAGAACAGGAGGTTTTACAATCGTCGCAAGAAATGATGGACTGTCTACATGGTACGCCAATAATTACTTACAATACTAACAGAGACTTTAAAGTGTATAATTATACTTCCTTTACACCCGAAATGGAATTCATTGATGTTTTAGCAAAAGGATTCAATTTTGCATTTCCTAGTAGTTTAAATTTGGCGCGGGTATTATGTGATCTTAAGCTTTATACTAGAAAATTGAATTTAAATATGATGTTTAGGGGCAGCTCTGCTATTTTAAATGATGAAAGGGTGCCCAGCACATATAATCCCCCACTTAATAGCAACATAGCGGCATTTGAAAAGGTTTCTGAAATGCATCTTAGGAGTTTATACAATAAATGTAAAAACTTTCATGAAGGGGACATGCTGGTTAAAGATATGATACAAACAGTGAAAAGTTATCAGATAAGGGTCATGAAACCTGATAAAGGTGGGGGCGCAGTCTTAATGTATGAGGACGATTATAATAGACACATGGAACTAATGTTAGCTTCTGATAATTATGAAGCTACTTCTAAAAATGAGCTTAATCAAGCTTTTTTGAAAATTAAGAATACTATAAATGATTTGTTCATTGATGGAAGCCTCACTCTAGACCAATATCATTACTTAGACATGGTAGCCCCCCGTATTCCCGTCATGTTCGGAGTCCCTAAACTCCATAAAGGATTGTCTAACCTGACTTTCAGACCTATTATTGATGGGAGGCAATCGATAACATATGCCTGCGCAAAATGGGTCGATAACAAACTAAAAGGTATTTTGAAAACGGAGCCACAGATTTGTATTGATTCATGGCATGTATTAAAAAATCTCAACTCAATTCCCTTTCACGATGATTATAAATTTGTGACAGCTGATGTCACGAACTTATATACAGTTATCCCACAAGACATAGGTCTGGAATGGGTTAGAGACTTCCTTTTGTTTAAACATATCGATGGCTCAGAGATTGATTTGATCATTGCATTATTGGAGCTAGTGTTGAACAATAACTATTTTTTGTTTAAAGACAAAACATACTTGCAAAAAACAGGGGTAGCGATGGGCTCCCCATGCGGTGGCACATTTGCCAATTCAGTCATGGCGTTCTGGGAGCTAACTCATTTGTTCAACGACAGCACATTTAAACAAATAGTCGTATGGTATACCCGATACCAGGACGACATTTTTATGATTGTCAAAGGGAGCGAAGAACAAATAGATATTTTGACGCATAACATGAACTCTTTTACTTCTTTTTTAGAATTCTCTTTTGTTTTGGAAAACGAATTAATCAATTTTTTGGATATTTCCATTGGCAAGGATTTTTCTAAAAAATGTTTTGTAACTAGCATTTATAGAAAAAAACTATATAGCAATTCATTATTACACTTCACTAGCAACCACCCGTACTCACAAAAACGAGGTATTGTGAAAGGACAATTGGTCCGGGCCACACGTATGTGCTCGGAAGATAATTTGTTCTACGAAGAATGTGAACTACTTAAACAAATGTTTGTAAACAGAGGGTACCCAATCAAACTCATTAACAATCTGACCAATGAAATACAATCAAAACGTCAGAATGGCTTATTACCACCATTATTATTGCATCATAATACAGCCACGCAAACACATGATTCAGGTAGTCCATCGATTGATGAGGGAGTTGATTTGGTGGTTGCTAATAAAGATATTACTAACTATAGATCCTGCCTGACTACCCAATTTAATGAATATATGTTTGAATTTAAAAATATTTTGAACATAAATTGGGAACTTATCACACAGGATATACAATGTAGTGAAACTTTTAGTTTGAAACCATTAATGGTGTTCAAAAGAACACCATCTCTTAAAACCTTATTAGAACGCCCCTTGCAACAGCAAAAAATTAAGAAAGGGATGTTTAAATGTGGTTATTGCCATTATTGTAAGCATATTCAAACTGGCTCCACATTTACCATTAAAGGAGAAAAATATTATATTAATGATAAATATAATTGCCAAACAGAAGGTGTGGTTTACGTAGCAATATGTCAATCATGTAATGCTTTTTACTTCGGTAAAACTGAGCGTCCACTTATGCAACGCATATACGAACACTTATATGCTATTAACAAGAACAACACCTTTAATGCCTTAGCGAGACATATTTCAATGAACAAAGACCACAAATTTCTATTTTTGGTGGTCCAACAAATTAAAAAAGACCCAAGAGGTGGCCCTTGGAACTTGTTGCTAGAGGAGCAGGAACTGCTATGGCAACTCAAAACTAATGCACAAGTTCATCCAGGTCTTAATGAGACTTGTTCGATCAAATGTCTCCTAAAACTTAGGGCGATTAGGAGATAAATTAATTGCTCTGTTGTTGTATAAATCATTTATTAATTATCGCAACTTTTTAAAAAACATCAGGAAACATTAGGAAGGTTATTTACTCATATATACACATATATATATATATTTTTTTTAAAATTGGGAATAAATATATTAATATTTCAAATTTATTTGTATAGTAAGGTGTTGGATTTAAACTTGTACATAGAGATATTATTGTTATAAATTTCTGAATTAGGTTACATTTTAAATTTGTTTTTAGGATCTTATATGCTAAAATTGTGTAATTGGATTTGCATAAAATTAATTGTTCTTAATTATCTAATGAAGTAATTACCTATGTGAACATATAAAATTAGTACCACATGTTTGTAACTTTGTCTGAAGAAGTGCGGAAAGTGTCTGCATGAAAGCGCTTACGATACAAAGTAAAGATTTTTTGTGCAAAAGTACGCCTGGACTGCAGTTGGTACTGTTTTTTTCGTTTTACTAAGTTTAGTTTTCTCGTTTGTTGTTTATGGTGGGGTATCTGTAGCAAGCTACAATTTGAACTTCAGTTTTGCCCAGTGTTAGTTGCACTTGGATAACCTTGGATGCATTATGCTGCGCAACTAGCCTGGAGGTGTGGATATCCTTAATGAATATGGACACACCTCTGCCTTTGGTGTTCTGGTCCAGGTTAGATGGCCGAAAAGTTTGGTATGAGTTATAGCCTGGTAATGCAGGGGTGCTTTCTAGAGCCTTGAACCAGGTCTCAGTCACTGCACAGATATCAATGTTCTCCATTTTAAGGAGTGACTCGAGTGAGTGCATTTTGAGATTTAGACTTCTAGCATTGAGTAGCATTACCCTCAGTTTTTGCTTGCCTGTTCCTGTTACGCTGGTGAATTTGTCATTTGAACCTTGCCAAAAAAAGGCACTATGGGGTGGCAAGAGCCTTAGCCAGTTTCCAGAATCCTGGGGGGTGACAGGTGCAGGCCATCTTTGGCAAAGCATCGTGGTCTGTCGACTATGTCGTCCCAGGCAGACAGATACTGGATCCCCTTAGAATGACACCAGGACCTTAGTCAATTGTTGAAGTCAATCATTTTGTCCTTGTACTGCAGTATCATTCTGGGCGATGGCAGGATGCTACTCAGGGCTAGGGTCATACCTGCCTGGGCTACAAGGTCAGAGAGCTCTTCCATGTCTCTTTTCATGTAGTCCAGGGAGGTATGTCTCAGGTCATTCACACCAACATGGACAATGCCAGAGTTGTATTTGTACTTGTTGTGGAGTGATCTGAGTGCATGGGTTATGTGGCGGATCCTGGCACCCGACAGGCAGCTGACAGTAACCTTCTCCTTGTTTAGCCTGGTGAGTGGGACATCAGTGTGCCTGACTATAGAGTCACCTATGACTAGTGTGTTGGGTACGTTGGTTTGCCTTATGAGCTGTGGTTTATTGGCACACTGAATCTGTGGGTTATGTGTCATTTGGGTTGTATTGGGGGGTGGAGGTTGCTTGCGTTTCTGCTTTGGAGGTCTCTGTTGCTTGAGCAGATTATTATTGAGAACCTCTGAGAATGCTTTTGTGTTTCTATGTGTGGATTTTGGTGGTGTAGGTTTTGTGGGACTGTAATGAGTGTAGTGTGGTGCAAGTGTTTGCCTTCTCTTGACTGTCAAGTTCAGTCTTGGTTGGAGAGAGCTTTAACTCCAGTTTGGCTAGATAAGTGCATCTCTCACAGGTTGCAGTATTGGGTGGTAGGAGGAGGGGGTTGTCTGTGTACATGAGGCAATTGCTACATTGCCTCAAGATGCCCAGATTAATCTGATAGACAGGAGAGCACACTGGGAGCTGACACTTGGACATGCCTGAATAAAAAATTACTTTCCTCTAGACAAGTGAAAAAAGTGAGTATAAGAGCTTTATTTCTCTAAGCAAGTGAGGAAAGTAAGTGCAAAAACTGTTTTCCTCTAGGTAAAGAGGAAGGTTGAGTGCTGTAGTAATTTGTAGCTTATTTAGTGCTAACAACAAGTTTTGAACAATTGCTGAGCATGAACGAATCTGTACCTGGATCTTGTGGAAGATAGGCTACCTAGTGCTTACCACTCCCACTGATAAGCTAGAATGCTTCCCTCCAACACAGAAAGGCTTGGGGGGCTCAGAAGCTTACAAACAGTCCTGGATACAGCAAATCTGTATCTGGACTAGACTAGTTACAGAAAAGGTGGGAAATGAGCACAAATGTGGGCTTTTAAACCAGAAGGTTGAAAGAGATGGAAAAACTGCCCAAACGGCCAATAAACTACAATTTCTGGGCCAGAAACCACTCTTGTGGTAGATAGGCTACCTAGTGCTTACCACTCCCACTGATAAGCTAGAAGGCTTCCCTTCAACACAGAAAGGCTTGGGGGGCTCAGATGCTTACAAACAGTCCTGGATACAGCAAATCTGTATCTGGACTAGACTAGTTACAGGAAAGATGGGAAACAAGCACAAATGCAGGCTTTTAAACCAGTAAGTTGAAGGAGATGGAAAGACAGTGAGAAAACAGCCTGAATTGCCTGATATTAGCTATTATTAGCTATTAATTGCAATACATACATACATAGTACAGAGAATAGAGGACCACACAGAACACTAAGGGATGTCAAAGATCAAAGAAAAGCGTATATAATACAGTTAATATATTCATAAGGTTAAGAAAATAAATTAGGAGGGGAAAATACAACATGGTATCATCTTTGGGGATCAGACTTTTTTCCCTTCATTTGTTGTTTCATCCACTGTAACTACCTGTGAAGAAACACATTGATTTATTTCACTAGGCTCTTGCTGTATGTGAAAAGCGACACAAGGCTGCTAATACAATACACAAAGTTGTGTAAAACCATAAATATTTAAGGAATGAGTAAATACAGTGGCAATCAAACTAGTACTGTTTGTCAGAGAAGGGCTGGTTGACATTCTTTGTATTCTAGGTAAGTGATAATTTACAATGTGTACAAACACCTGTCTGTTACCTTACAACATGAATTACAGTTATTTGAGATGGCAGATGAAAGTATGTCACTTGTCTCATGTTTATAATCATATACTTTGTAACCATTCATGACTACTGAAGTTTTCTTGCTTTTCACAGCAGCTTAATATGCAGAAGTCAAACAATTTTTTTTTTTTAAAAACTGCTTTTTATGTAGAGCTGACTGTTGTTCTTCAAATAATTACAGATGAAATACTTACTGTAAACCTATGTAAAGTTGTTAGGGATGTTTCAATCTGGTGGGACATTTTTTGTTTAGAAACAGAATTTCAGCTGTGACTTCCTAGCTGTCATGATACTCACAAGGAAAAAGAGAAAGGACAGCGTATGCTTGTGCAGTATGTTTGTGTGTGTGTGTGTGTGTGTGTGTGTGTGTGTGTGTGTGTGTGTGTGTGTGTGTGTGTGTGTGTAAAACTGATTTGGAATATCTTACAGCAGTAATGTGCCTTAGAGGTGTGGCTCAAAGAAATGCACATTCCTTGTTGAATAATGGTTTCATTAAGCATATGAAACCTGTGCTTAGTCACACCCCACCCTTATCTCTCCTTAAGATGTCCCTCCCCACACATATTTAAAGCGCACTGCCACAGCAAGAAAGCTGCAGAAGTACAGCTGAACATCAAACAGAAACGTCTTGAAACTCTAAAACTTTATTATGGCTTCTGATCAGCATGTTTGGAAGAGGTACCTAAGAGGCATTAAAATCCGCCAGGACTCCAGAATTGAAGATTTTCTGCATGCAGAGAACATAATCTTCACCATCCTAGAAAGGGTAAATTCTGTGGATTACAGGTTTTTGGTTGACTATTCCAGAGATCATGCCAACTTTGAGTATTCCTTACAAACTGAGTTACATGAACTCTCCATGGAGGTACCCCTGTGGCTTGATAGTGCTGCTTTAGTCCTTGAGGCAGACTGCAAGACCCCTCGGTATGAATTAGATGGGGTGTCACATAAGCAGACACCCAGGCAAGATTTTTGTTATATTGGGGTACCAAAGGAAGGAAGCAACTTGGAACAGTGGTCCTCGGGAGGCATCTTCCATGAGACGACCAGCAGTAGTTGCAGAGGTCACATTGTCCCTGGAAAGCTTGTCAAGCTATTGAAAGAACTGATTGTTGCAGCTATTGTTTACTGCCGGCAAACTGAACAGATTAAACCAGGTAAGTGAGAGATGGTCCTTTACCTGACATGGGGCATGGGTACATTGCTGTAGTTTAACCAGCTGTGGAGGGAATACTCCAGTCAGAACACTAGTGGTGACATTGGAAACAGCCCTTTATCATGAAAACTGATATGTACACTTTTATAGTGTAATATTCATTTCTGATTTAAGACTCAAAAAGACATTATTTTCCTTTCTGCGTAACATTTTTTCAGTCATCAAGCTATTCTAAGTTTTGTTTATTCTTGTACACATGAGGCATTATTACAGTACTGAGGTTTGCTAAGGAATCTGCTAATCCTTGAGTTAAACATTTCTCTCTTATTTATTTTAATTGCTTTTACTGTCGCATCATTTTTTAAGTATTAAATATTTTGTTTTAATGCCTCATTCAGCCCAGTTAACAGATTTTTGGCATACTATTAAGTTCTACATTATTACTTATAAATATGCGATCAGGACTTATTTTTTGTTTGGATGATGTTATTTTAAAATTATGCTTATAAGGCATTCATAGCCTTCCTATTTCAGTTGAGTTATACAAACCTGTAGCTGTGACAGTTATATTTGTTAATGAACAGGATGTAATAACAAAGAAACACCCCAAGTGGATATTTTAGGTTTATTAGTTTGGCTACTTAGACTAAAGTGTCTAGTGGGGGCATGGGAAGTAGGAGTTTCTAAGAAATCCTTCCTGTCACAGAGACAGGTACAATGCTTGTTCTGGAAAGAAAATCCATGCATTCTTCCAAATTCCATCTGTACCCTTTATGACTTTTTGCAGCCCCAACCCAAAATAGACAACATTAGGATTGTAATTAATATGGAGTAAGCCTTACTAGTTCACATATACAGCACAGCTCAGAGATTCCTATTACATGAACAAGCACACACATGCACATAGACTCACACAGACATGTACACACAGTTTGTTTCTGGCATGTGCAAGTCAGTTGCTAGGCTGATGTGTACTGAGTGCTGAAATACCTGAACTAATCCTTTTTGTTATTATTGCTTTCTTTTGGAAAGTTAATATCACTTTCTTTTCATTATGACTTGCCCCCTCCCACCAACCTTTAAACAAATATAGAGATGTGGGATCCCATGTTAGACACTGTGCACACCTGTAAACTAACCTATAAAGCCATAGTCTCAGGGCTGGTTGCATGCCCATATGTGGAATCAGGATGTAATACTTGAATTCAGGTAGAAGAAGTGTATATGGTCAGTATATGGTCAGCTTTCCACTGTAGACAGTAGAGGCACTGCAATGTGTTTTTCTTGTGAATAGGTAACATTTTCATCAGGGGTGGATCAGGGAATACCTTGTAGGCCAGGCATATGTCCTCTCTCAATAAATTATATGAGACGGAATAACGGGACAGGACCTTTAGTCAGTCTGCATAAGACGTGTGTCTTATACTTTGTATTTTTTTAGTGAGAAACCTCTGGAGCTGCTCCAGTTGGTGTTAAGTGCCTGGTTAGGTACATGCAGAAGGGAGCATTATACTCAATTATAGGCCTGATGAGGGCTGAGTACAATGGCACTGTGACTTCCTTTGATCTTGATGCCATGCCTTTACTTATAAGTTGTGCAACAAAGAAGGATTTCCTCACTACTGTAGCTACCTGGTGGTCTAAGTTTAGGTTACTATCTATCTGTGTTCCTAGGTCCTTCACCACTGGGTCTACTTTTAGGGTTGTGCTATCAATATTACAATTTGCAGGGATATCTGATTTACTGAAGGGTATGATTGTGCATTTTTTAGCATTTAGTCTCGGACCATGGTTTTGGCACCAGTCGTTTGTCATTTTTAGGCCTGTCTGTAGGATGTCAACATCATTTGGGGATTCAATGATTGCTTCCAGTTTACAGTCATCAGCGAACGTGGTGAGCCAGAGGCTCCAACACTGGCCTTCACTTCAGAGAAGTATATACCAAACAGGAGGGGTCCCAACACTGACCCATGTGGAACACCACTAGTAACAGGTTTCTTATCGGAAGTGGATTCACCTATCTGGACAACATGTGTCCTGGCAGTGAACCAGTTGACTATCCATCTGATGATGTAGGGATTTATGTCTAATAACTCAGTACGTTTATCTATGATCTCCAAATGGAAGATTGTGTAAAAAGCTTTGAGCCAAGTCTAGATAAGTGGTGTGTACCATTTTACCCTCATCCATGGCCCTGATGACTTTCTCAAAGAAGTTCACCAGATTTAGCAGGCAAGACCTCCCTTTGACAAAACCAAATTGGGTCTGGTCCAGTTTTTGGAGAGTTCCTATGTTATCGATCAGGTCTATGATAATTCTCTCCATGGCTTTGCAGATAAGACTGGTCAAGCTTATGGATCTGTAGTTTCCTGGGTCAATTGATGGGCCCCCTCATGCAGAAGAACAACTGTTGCAGTCCTACATTCCTCTGGAACAAAGCCGGTTCAGAGGCTGTGATTAAAGATGGTTTGTAGTGGCCCTGATAGATTTTAGTTTTAGCTATTTAAGAAGCATCCTGGAATGTTGTTAGGACCCACTGAGGCTGTGTTTTTGGCTTTAGTGAGAGCAATAAGGACCTCTTCCCTCATAATGACTACTAGGAGATTGTTGCGAGTATTTCTTTAGGTGTGGTAGGAGGTGGTGGAAGGGAGAAGTTTGAAATGAACTTCTTAGCCAGCAGCTTTGATACATTTTCAGGCTGGGTGTAAGTGTTGATGTTCATCATTAACTCAGCACACTGCTTAGGATTCCCCCTGAGGTTACAAACATAATTAAGAAAAGCCTTGTGGTTATCTTTCACTTGGGAGGCTATCTTTGCCTCATAGTTTGCTTTGGCAGATTTGACCAGCTCTCTAATTTGTTTGTTTAGGTTGGGTTGGTGCGCATCTTTTTTGCATTCATTTGTCTGCTCCTTCTGGGCTTTGGAGAGGATTTTTTCCATCTGTTGAATAGCCTATTTATATCAGGGGTCCACCAGGGTGGTTTATTTTTACCTGTAGTCATAGGTTTGACTCGGACATTTTAGACCATTCATCACTCTAAGAATAGCAAACAAGTTTGAAGCTACTGATTTACAGATAAGTAAGTCATAGCAATTACAAATTATAAAATACATTTCTCCTTGTAGCTTATTAGTGTTTAGGGGTAAAAGAAGTATTACAAGGGAAGATACATTTCAAGCAATGAGGCCTGCTGCCTCAGTATTGATGATAATATTTTACAATTAAAAAAAAATGACCAGGCTGACTCCAAAAATCATAAAATGCATTTTCTGTTTGAAAATACAACTGCACGAGGTAAAAAAAAAAAAACAGACAGGGCTAGAAAAAAAAAAAACAGAATTATCAATATGTGTGGCAATCATGTTGATAAACTGACTGATAAATTTACTTACCTCTCAGTTATGGATAATATAAACATACAAATACATTTATTACCATATGTGAAATAGTGTAGTCACACCCAGACCTGCGCAACACCACAACCAGGGTACTGAAAGAAAATTTTAACAGTATGCCCAAAGTGATTACTGTTTTTTGTACTACTTGTTGTCTATGAGAATTTGTGCACACTATATGGATTTCAGTTTCATATTTAGGCTGACACACCAGGGAATAAAGCTGTGCTTGTGTGCTTGTTTGTGCAAGTGCATGTGTGTTTGTGTGCATGTGCAGATGTCTGTTTGCTTGTGTGTATGTGTGTGTGTGTGTGTGTGTGTGTGTGTGTGTGTGTGTGTGTGTGTGTGTGTGTGTGGTGGTGGTGGGGGGGTTGGTTGAGTTAACACCAAAGATTGAAGTACAATTTTGATATCTCTGGCAACATCCCTCCTAGTTACTAAAACATGTTTTCTGTACTGACATAATGTAAAAATCTCTTCCAGGATCTATGTGTTTTGCATGCCAGAATGTAGTGGGTAACCTTGCAGAGTCTAAGTGAAGGTTATATTTACTCATGCTACATCTGTTGACATTATTAGTGTAAACAGTTACACTCAGTTCCATCAGGGAGAAGGCTGTTCTTCAATGATCTTCTGTCATGCAGATCTTCCAGAAATTTCTTTCTTGTTTCTCTTCCCATTGTACCAGAAACTTGCCTTACTGTGATGAGAACCAGAAGGAACTTGAACAAACTTATAGTAATGCAGAATTCTGAGTAGCAGGAAGGTCGTTTGGCTTTGAGGAAAACAAAAGTTATAGTTTGCTTTGCAGGATTTATGCTTCTTCTAAAGTAGTTCTGAAAAATAAAAGCTTTCAAGTATGTGCCCTTGTTCCAGCTGTAATTTCTGGCTTCATTACTATACGCCTTTAGATGATAAATGCAGTTTAAATGGATCACTTTCATCCCTTTAATGGGAGATGAATTCTATGAAGCACACCCACACACTTTTGTTGCATTACATATGAAGACGGTTTCTACTTGAATTATTTGTTACTACTATCCTCCCAGGCATAGAACAAATGAAAAGAAAATGAGTGGTGATATTTGTATTTATTTTATTATAACGATTAAAGCTTAATAAGCACCAAGCTAAGGAATAATAATTACAGGCGAACTGATGACAAGGAAGCATTGGATGGTTTGAACTTCTTAAGATTAATTGTTCTTGTTTTCTTAACCTTCATCCCATAAACCTAACTCTTTAGCTGACTGAAACAAAGCGGAACTGTTTTTCAGTGTTGCGGGCAATGGCTGACACACATTTCTCTGTTTTAGTAATGTACTTTAACGTGTCATTTTCTACTGTTCTTTCATCTGCAAAGGTATTCTAAAAACTGCCCCTGGAAAGTAAGAAAAAAATGACAACCCATAAGGTAAGAGGGAGGGGAGGGATGACAAACAGCTGTTGTTATGAGTACTGGTGAAAAAGTGCCGATAAGTATTTGTAAACTATGATGGTACAGATTCTATTCAAATTAGTGCCCAGAAAGTCAAGAAAGAGCTTTCCTGAGTATTTAAATAGGTGAGGCTGAATCTCTGTAAGATGTCACCTCCCTTGTATTTCAAGGCTGGAGAGAGAGATTCCAGCCCTCTCTTCCATTCTGTAGTGCAGATCAAAAGGGCTTAAAGGTCATAATTGGCATGGGAGCATTTATAAAATGCAAGTCATATAGGTACTCTGGCATATTACTTGATTTTTCTCCTCTAGTCATGAACTGCAGAGCCATGAGGCTCATCTTGTCACCCAAATGTTGCATTTGACCCACAACAATTTCCTCCACTGTCAGCTGGCGGCTGCGTGGAGGAAAGTACAGTTTTGTACCTACCATAAATGTAGATGTCCGAGAGGTATGCATCTGCAGTCCTAACATATGGGTTGTCCTGCCTCAGGCAGCCCTTTGGTCGGCCGGATTCCAAAGTCTGGGTCTGGCCTCGGCTGATGTCTCACTTCACCCGACGTCATAGCTGCTGTGAATTGGGTATAAAGGCATCAGCCAATGCCATTTTCCTCAGTGTTTCTTGCCCCAGATGCCAGGTGCCCTCTAGGAAGGCTAAATTTGGATAAATGCAAATGATTCCAAACAGTAGAGAGCAAACAATATAAAAATGTATATACATATATACAAACAAATACACCATAATAGATTCCCCCAGCTAGCTACAAGATGGGTAAATACCCTAGGAGTACCACAGAGGGGAAGGAGGGCGGGTAATCCTGACTGCAGATGCATACCTCTCGGACATCTACATTTATGGTAGGTACAAAACTGTACTATGTCCTTCAAGGATGCATCTGCAGTCCTAACATATGGGTAGAATACCATAGCCAAAGTGGGGGAGGAGGCACTAAGATAAAGATGGTGTAGTTAAGATCCCTTGCAAAACAGCAGTTGCAAAACCTGCTCGGGATCTGGAGTATAAAGGAAGATTATAATGCTTGGCAAATGTATGCACGGAGCTCCAAGTAGCAGCTTCTAAAATGTCTTTGGTAGCCACTCCTCGTAGGAAAGCTGTAGTGGTGGCTGTAGCCCTTGTGGAGTGAGGCCTGATATTTTCTGGAGTTGTCTTTCCATGAAAAGAGTAGCAAAATCTAATGCAATTTCCTATCCATTTTGAGATTGTCTGTTTTGAAATTGCTTTTCCTTGCATTCCTGTTACATATGCTACCAAAAAGCTGGTCAGTTTTTCTGTTGGTCTTAGTTCTGTCCAGATAGTAGCATAATTGCCTGTGCACATCCAAAGTATGAAGTAGTCTTTCCCCCCTGTTCTGTGGGTTGGGGAAGAATGTTGGTAAGTGAATTGCTTGGTTCAATGATACTCTGGAGACCACTTTTGGCATAAAAGTAGGGTCAGTTCTCAAAGACACTCTATCCTGATGGAAGATAAGGAAGGGCTGTACTGCCATTAATGCCTGTAACTCAGAAACCCTTCTTGCTGAAGTGATTGCAAGCAGGAAAGCAGTTTTCCAAGATAAGAACTGTAATTCTGCTGTTGCTGCTGGTTCGAAAGGGGGAAGTGTTAACTTTTCCAGCACAAAGTTAAGGTCCCATGCAGGCAAAGGTGGCTTCCTTGGAGGCTTTACATTTTTAATTCCTCTCAGAAACTGCCTGAGTAGGGGATGAGAGAAGACTGGAGGATCCATGTTGTATTCTGCTGAAATTGCTGATGCATAAATCTTAATGGAGGAGTAAGACAGGCCATTGTGGAAAAGTTCTGCTAAGTATTCCAGGATGTTAGCTATGTTTGCTAATGATACATTTTCTCCTTTTGCTGCACTCCAAATGAGGTATCTTTTCCATTTGGCTGAATAAGTCTTCCTTGTGGAGGGTCTGCGAGCCTCCAGGATAATGTCTTTAACCCTCTGAGATAAATCTGGGTTATTTTGTTTTATGTAATATTCCAAGCAGCTAGCTGTAGTGTTTTCAAGTTTGGATGCAGGGTCTTGTAGTTGTTCTGTGTTAGAAGTAATGGACGTAGAGGTAGAGGCCATGCGTGTGTCCGAGACATGCTCCTCAGTAGCGGGTACCAATGCTGCCTCGGCCAATCTGGAGCTATCAGGATTATCCTCGGGTGATCTTCTTTGATCTTCAGTAGGACTTTGTACATCAAAGGAAGAGGTGGGAATGCATATGCTGTCAGGTTTTCCCAACTGAAGGATAGGGAGTCCACCTTCCAAGCAAGTGGGTGGAATGTTCTTGTGCAGAATTTCTTCAATTGGTGGTTGTGTGGGGATGCGAACAGGTCTATTTCTGGTAGTCCCCATTTCTTTGTAATGGTTTTGAAGATATCTGGATGCAGCATCCATTCGTGAGCATCCGTGGTAGTTCTGCTTAAGGTGTCTGCTAGTGAATTTTCTTTTCCTGGCAGAAATTCGGCCTGGAGTTGAATGTTGAGGTCCAGGGCCAAGTTCCACAGGTCCATTGCCATCCAGCATAGAGGATATGAGTGTGTACCTCCCTGTTTGTTGATGTACCACATGACTGTGGTGTTGTCCGTCCTTATCAGCAAGTGACCTTGTTGAAGAAATGGTCTGAATGTCTGGATTGCATGTTTCACTGCCAGCATCTCCTTTTGATTTATGTGTAGATTCAGCTGGTCTTGTGTCCATAGGCCTTGTATGCACTTGTCCACCATGTGCGCCCCCCAGCCTAGGTCTGAGGCATCCGTGGTGATGGTCTGGTTTGGATGAGGTTTGTGGAAAGGCAATCCTCTGTTTGACTGACAGGCCTGAGCCCACCACAGGAATTCTTGCTTCAGGCATGGAATTATTGGAATCTGGGCTTCTAGACTGTGCTTGTGTTGAGACCATACATCCCTTAGGTACCATTGCAACTTTCTCATATGCAGCCTGGCATGCGGAATCAATATTATGCAGGATGCCATGTAACCCAGGGCTTGCAGGACTTTCCTTGCGGTAAGCTGGGTCTGTGTTGTTAATGCCATGAAATAGAGTGGTAGTTGCTTTTGTTTTTCTTCTGTGAGAAATGCCATCTGATTTGATGTGTCCAGTTCTGCACCCAAGAAAGTTATCCTTTGGGATGGTACCAGCCTTGACTTTTTCATGTTGACTGTGTATCCCAAGGCTTGCAGCAGTTGTATAACCTTTTCCAAATCTTTTGTTAATTTGGTCTTGTTGTCCACTTGTATTAGGCAGTCGTCCAGGTATGGGTAAATCTGAATTCCCTGAAGCCTGCAATGAGCAATTACTGATGCCAGGCATTTCGTGAATACTCTGGGCGCAGTAGATAAGCCAAAGGGCAATGCTGAGAATTGATAATGCTCTGATCCTGCAAGAAATCTGAGGTGCCTTCTGCAATCTGGTCGTATAGGGACGTGCAGGTATGCCTCCTTGAGATCTAGAGTCACCAGCCAAGACTCCTTGCCCAGCATGGGAAGAAGTTGCTGTAGGGTCAGCATTTTGAATTTTGGAACAATGAGATATGTGTTCAGAGCGGACAGGTCGAGAATAGGCCTCCATTGATTTTCTTTTCTTGGTACAAGGAAAAGTCTGGAGTAAAATCCTTGTCCTTGTTCCATAGGCGGTACCTTTTCTATAGCTCTCATCCTTAGTAGTTGGTTGATTTGTCTTAGAGCGTTTGTTTTTTGGCTTGGTGGTAGGTTTGGCATTCCTCTCGTTTTTGGTAGAGCGTGGAAGTGAAACCTGTAGCCTTTGTCTATTGTCTGTAAAATCCATTTGTCTCCTGTAGTGTAATGCCAGTTTACGGAAAATAAGGCTAGCTTTCCGCCCAAGGGTGCTTCCAGTTGTTCCCTGGTAGGCGGCATCAGAGCCAAGTCATTGTGTCTGTCCTGTGGAAGTGGTTGTAGCTGAATCTGTGGCAGTACTTCTCTGGATGTTAGGCTGCCACTGACGTCCCCTGTAGGTACCCCTGGATTGACCTCTGCCTCTAGGGCGCCTATTTCTGCCTCTCTGTGCTCTGGAGGTGTCTGGAAAGGACCAATTCTTCGAATGCCAATTTCTACTAAACCTCGGAGGTTGGACCTGTAAGAAATCCTTGACTGTTTGGACAGATTTTGCTTTTTCTTCCACCTTCTTTAACACCTGCTGTGCAGGGGAGCCAGACAAACTTTGTTTCTCCATAGGAGCATCTAGGAGTTTTGACTTAACATGGTCTGGTAAGGATTGCTCTTTTAACCAGGCATGCCTTCTAATCACTGTTCCAGTCATAGCTGATCTAAAGGAAGCCTCCAGTGCATCATAGCCACATTTTAAGGAATGGTTACTGACCTGCTGAGTGTTATGTACCAAATCCTGAAGGGACTTATGGTCTATAGGTTCAGGAGAGGACAGTTTTTTATTTAGCTGGTCTAACAAAAATTCCTGGTACTGAATCATGTGAAATTGACAGTTTAAGGCCCTGGCCGAAAGAGTAGCAGAAGTATAAACTTTTTTACCCCATCTCGCTAATGCTCTAGATTCTCTTTCAGAGGGGAGGGTTTTTTTTGCAGAGGCAGCTGCTACAGCTTTGGGGCCCTGAGAAATGGTTTCAGGATCTGCGATAGGAGCCTTATACAAATGGAAGTGTGTATCCGGGACCCTGTAATATCTGTCGGGCTTGGCAGGGGCCGGAGGGAGAGAATCAGGGGCAGTACAGGCATCATTATATGCATCATCAACAACTGTCAGTACTGGAGGAATGGCTAAAGGCCTATGCTGTGGTAAATGTAAAAAGGTCCTTAGCCTTTTCCTTGAATCTGAAAAATCCTGGCCCTGCCATTGAAAATGTTCTCTCATAGCATGTAAGGTTTCCCCAAAAGAAAATTCTTCAGGAGGAGAGGCAGAAGGAATGGAGTCTTCTGCATCAGAATCCTCATAAGGAGAGTATGGGCCTTCTGGAGGGTCTGAGTTATCTGAGTCATCCAAGGAATAGTCTGTAGAAACAGGATCTGGGGACTCAGTTCTAGGCCTCTTCTCTGGAGGGGGTTGAGAGGCCCTGTCAGGGTGAGGTTGGGATCCCCTGATCAAAGAAATGAGATCCTCAGCCAGGCTGAGCATTTGGGAACTAGAGGAAGGCCTGTGTGAGGGGGTTTTAGCAGGCAAGGCCTTAGAAGATTTAGCTGCTTTAGCCCTGGAAAAGCCTTGATAGACATAGATGCAGGGGGCCTAGCAGCTCCACGTGCAGGGGTAGATATGTCTAAAGGAATAGTTTCTGATAAGTCCTGGGTGCCTGCTACAGCAGGGATAATTTCAGTAGCAGATTCAGCCATGCTCTGTGAGGCCTCGGCTATCGGAGGCCTGCTTTCGGCCGAAGGAAGAACCGAGGACTCGGTTTCAGCCGAAACCGAGACACTCGCGGTTGGCTTAACCGTGGTTTCAGCCGAAACCGCGGACCGCGAGTGTCGGTCCTTTTCCTTACGCTTTTTAGCTAATTGTGAAGTCAGAGTCTCCGACGGCATTTTGTATGCAAAAGCGGGACCAAAAAACTCCTCTGCAAACTCCGACCGACGTCTAAGTGTCCGTCGGTTGAAGGAAGCACAGGCTAGACAAGCTGATACGTCGTGGTCTGGGCCTAAGCAAGGAAGGCAGTAAGAGTGGAAATACTTATGAGGTATTTGTTTCCCACAAGTTAAACAATTATTTACTTTTTCTGACATCGGCTGAGGCAAGAAAGAGTCCCCAACGGGGTACTTAGCTTTTTAGAAGTCTTCGGTAGTAGAAATCTCTGGATCTGACCGACCGGCACTTGCGAACAGCTTCTGCTTCGGGCACCACGTGGCAAGAAAGACTGAGGAAAATGGCGTCGGCTGATGCCTTTATACCCAATTCACAGCAGCTATGACGTCGGGTGAAGTGCGACATCAGCCGAGGCCAGACCCAGACTTTGGAATCCGGCCGACCGAAGGGCTGCCTGAGGCAGGACAACCCATATGTTAGGACTGCAGATGCATCCTTGAAGGACATCACCACACTATCCATGTCCCAACTGAGACCCTTGATACATGAGAGCATCTTATGAAGTGGTGGGCTCCCTTGTTTGTTGAAGAACTCATTTCAGAGCTCTCTGCACTTGCTAAGGCTAGCAGTGTAGCACTGCTTGGGTCACTGCACTGACCATTGAGATGCATTTAAGTCTGCATGTTATGAAGACAGCTTGTCAGTAAAGTACACACACACACACACACACACACACACACACACACACACACACACACACACACACACACACACACACACACATATGCGCGCTCACACACAGACCATTGCTTTTTAAAAATGATGCAGGTTTTAACATCAGGAGGTTTTCAGAGCCTGGACTTAGTACTGGCTGCTCCCCCTCACATTAGCTGCATGGTACATCTCTCTTAGGTAAGGTGTCATGTTGTAACAGTGTGGAGGCTTTGTAAGTAACAAAAATGGAAGATAAGTATTCAGTGACAGGTAAAGAAATGTTGCTTGTTCAACCTGAATACTTTGGCAAGTTGCCTTGCAGTTTAATCTGTCTTCAGCATGCAAAATTCAACACTCTTGACTGTTAAATTGTGAAAGGCTTTTCTGATCAGACAGTACATTTAACATATATTTTGGCCTATCTTAACCTAAAAATGTGGTTCATCAGCAAGGTGCAATGTCTGCCAGCTAATAATGAAAATATGAGAACAAAAAAAAAATTGCACCTGGTAAATTGTGTAAATCTTTTCCAGAGACAGAAATCTGTATATATTCTGCAGTTTACCCCCTCCACTCATTCTGAACCACATGGGAAAGGCCACAACCACACCTATGTATTAAGTCCTTGTCAAATTATCACTGTTTGTAGCCTTCTTATATTTGGAGAAGAAAATACCATTGCAGTAACCTCCTTATGTCCATACCTGTAAACAAACCTATAAACCCGTAACCTCAGGGCTGGTTGCATGTCCTTATGTGGAATCTGGATGGAATACCTAAATTCAGGCAACAATAGCAGATATGGCAGTGATTCTAATTCTCTTGTATATATGTTATATGTATATTGTTTGCCTAGGTCAGAGGTGTAAGATGAGGTGGGGTGGGACAGAAGGGAAGGTTGCCTGAGTGCCAAATTGAAGGGGGTGCCAATCTGTGCAAGCAGCTTAAAAAGTAAATATTTGACAGTTTGCAAGCTGTCAAACTGTTCTTTTTTTAAGGTATAAACAAAAAAATGAGTTTGTTAAATAATGTAGCGATCTTATGTATGATACAATTTGTATGCTGTTATTAAGCTTCTGATTGCTTAAAGACAGTTCGGGATGGTGGTGCCAAATGTTTGCCATGCCTGGTGCACCAACTGCCGTGTTACAACTCTGCAAATGGCATCAGGTAAAAAGGATCTGAAATGGAAAAATTGTTATCATTTTAATAATCCATTGGTGCTTTTTTTCTGAGAATGCAGACTTGGATAGCCCCAACTCTGAAAAACTAGTGTGAAAGAGCAGAACAAGTTGCTTAACAAAGCCTTTGGCAGTTAAAAATGCATATGTGATTTGTGGGTCTGCTGTTTTTAAAAAGAATACACAAAAGGCACAACTGCTGAGTGCTGTTATGGCTGCTGTTACCCACAAAAGGGTTTGTGTTGTCATCAGATGGAGGTTTTATGGATAGGTAGGCTGTGAGAAGCAGATGCTGGGACGCTTTGCAGTCTTGTAATGTGAATATATCCCACATATGAATGCTGGTATGACAAATCTGTCAGTGGATAATAGCATACCTTTTAATCTCTTAGCCCAAGAAATTTGGATAAAGCCAAAAATAGTGGGGGCAACTTTGAAAGTTACTAGAGTAATAGGCTTTTCATTAGCATATATTTTCCGAAGGATATGAAATTTGAAACTCAAATGCTTGCCGTTATTTAGTGATGTCAGTCCTTAATGATTTGACAGAAATCTATAAATCACAAAAATTTATAAGGAATGCACCAAATATTTGGGACAAAAACCTGGAAAATCTGTGAAAATTCGAACAGTCGAGAGGTATGGATACTAGAGTAGAAACAATGCAAAAAAGGTAAAAAGTAGGCACTTGTGAAGATCTAAGCCATACATTTCAATTGTCCTTCAGTTTGCAGAATGTCCTTAATTTTTCTTAATATTTTTGGCCTGCTCATTATATATTTTTTTTTATTTCTTGGTAAATTATTGAGGATTACAGTCAGTCAATAGCACCATACGCTAGAGTTTTATACTTCATATTGTTCACAATATGCACATTTATGCAAAACCAGTTTGTTCTGTTAAACAAGTGAATTAAAATAAGATTTAAAAATTATCACTGATTCTGGAACATTGTTCTCCCATTATTTTAGCTTTATGCATAATTCCTTTATGAAGAAGTTAAAAGGTGTGGTCCATGCACGCAGGATGAAAAGAAGTATAGAGGGGCAGTGATATGGGAATCCAATTCTGCTTTGTTACATAAATATACTGTACGTTAAAAATAAACGTAACTGTCCTGTAGGGCGCGTGTGTGTGTATTATGTGATAGACTAGTTCTCTACATTATTTCATTTTGTTGCTGAGATATTCTGCAGCCCTCCTGTGGCCCTGAGTCAGAGATACTGGGTGTTATAAAATGGATGAATGAATAAATAAAGATCAAGATAAAATACAGCTGTTCTAATAATTATCATTCTTATTACATGTTCAAATGTATCACATAACTCCATGTTCTCCTGTTATTTAGCAATCTTTCTTCTGTCTATAGCTGCCTGTATTTCTATGGAAGTCTGCTGACTTTTCTCAGTATAAAAATACGACAATATTCCATCTTTAGAGCTGAATGAGGGGTGTAGTTTGTACTTCGGAGAAATACAGGAGCAGCCTTTTAGGTAAAGGTGCATCAAGGCACACAGTTTGCTCATCTGCCTTTTACTTGGCTTATATATCAATCCTAGTTAAACAGTAGCATACACTTGTTTAACCCTCATATGAATTTCTTTTTATTTGCCCTATATTTTAATGAATGCTTAAAGAAAATAAAGTGTTGTTTTTGGCACAACACCAAAATGTAAAAGCTTACCTAACCATGCAGGACTTCCTACATTCAACAAATCAAATGCTGAACATCTGTAGTCCATTAAATATCTAGGCCAAACTCGCAGTGCTTTATTAATTACACCCATTCAAAACAACACCATAAAATAAAAAAAATGCAACTTTATATTATTATCAAAAATCTCCCACTTCATTACCCTGAAAGGAGAGCAACAGTAGGTTAAAGTATAGTGGCTCAAACCTAATCCTATTTGTTATGTTCTCACAATTTTACCCTAGCTACCTGTGAAGAAATCTTTTCTAAAGCTAGCTTCTGCATCCTGGAACAGTCTTCCTGGGAAAATCACTGAACTACAGGATATCTGATTATTTAAAAAACAATTAAAGGCACATTTGATGAATGACAGTTAATTCACGTTTTCAAGATACTGGATAAAATGTGTAGCAGAACAACCCTACCTTTATCACAACATTCCACCCTTCCTTTATCACAACATTCCAGCCTATTCTCTTCAGATGACTGACTTTACTACTTTTATGTTGCTAATTGTAATTCTGAAGTTTTTGTCATATCTCCTCTTCTTTATGTCAATTGTTTTGTTGCAAATATGAATATCTGCTCTTTTTGTACCTCTTTATGAGTTGTGACTGTCTTACTGCCTGTGTAATGGCTAAAAGGGGTCTTGTAACAGCCCACCATCTCAGTTAATATAATATAAATAAATAAATGAATAAGAATATTTACCATCTGTCTGAAACAGCACAGTTTGTCTACTGAAGTACACTTATAATTACAACCCCCCCCCTGACTGTTTGATATTGTTATGATGGGAAACTTTGAGCACTGGAGCCATCCTTAGTGATATACCTTTCCTTTTACCCTCCTTTCCCTGGTTAGAAAGCAAAATAAATACCTAAAGCTCAAATGAATAACATTTGCTGGACCAAAAAAACAGAAGCTGTATGTCTACTTACCTTATCACTGTAGGCAGAGCGTATTCTTCCAGAGGTATGATGGGTGACCTTCCTGAGTTTAGCTTGAGACAGACTGAAGTGGCTTCTGGTTACTCTTAAATTCTTAAACTCATCTGCTGACTAATTCACTGTATCTGTTTTCTGTTCTTAACTATGGCTTTACTATAGCTTGCACAACTGACCTACTGTAATATTGCATATGCATTCAGTACTAGCCAACATTAAGCTCCCTCATCTACAAAAAGTGGCGGTGATGACCCAGCAGGTCACACAAATAGTTGTTATGTTAGGTGTGCTTTAGCAAGTTAGTTTTACAACTGGAGTAGTTTTATATAAAAAAAACTGTTTTGTTAGATTCTGAACAAAGGAAAATGCCTTTAGCATCACTGTGTGCTTGTGGGTCTACTTCTAAATTTTGAACTTTCAAAACATCAACTTTCTTATGGTTGAGACCATGAGATCGAAGTTATAGAACTTCAAAACGATTAAATGGAGATCGCTGTACAGCGAGAAGCAGTATATTTACCATTTCCCTTGCTGTAGTGCGATCTCGGAGTTGGTATATTTAATCAGCAGCAGATGTGGGGGTGCAGGGGGCTTGCCCCCCCCTGCAAAAACGTAAAAAACATATTTTTTTGTTTTTATTATTTTTTTTTATTTAAATTTCAAAGTTTCAAAACTTTGAACTTATGGTCTCGACCATAAGAAAGCCAACATTTTGAATGTTCAAAATTTAGAAGTAAAAAACAGATTTTTTGTTTTTATTTTGCTTTTATTTAAATTTTGAAGTTTCAAAACTCTGATCTTATGGTCTTGACCATAAGAAAGTCTATGTTTTGAAAGTTTGAAATTTAGAAGTAGACCCGTGCTTGAATATGTGTACATCCATGCACTATTTTACAATTGTCCTCTTTGCAGCAATTCTCTCCTATTTACCGTATACCAAGGAAATTCCCTAAGTTAGGTTGTAGAACACCTCTATCTCACATTATTTAGTGATTTCAGTCCTCAATGTTTTGCCAGGAAAACCACTAATTTTACAAGGAACAGACAAATATATGAGGGAAAAACATGGACATTCTATGAAATTTGGATAGTTGAGATGTATACCTCCCTTTGTTTACCAACAGATGTTTCTCTATATGGGGAGCTCAGGAGCCAACATCACTGGAAGTGTTGTGATGATAATGTACAAAATACTTCAAAGTCAACAGCTGCACTGGGCTAAAGCCTTTCCTCTATGGGGCTATTATGCAGGCAAGTAAACCAAGGTATGATCCTGATGTAACAAATTTTCACTCTGTGGATTGTCCTCTTGGCTACATAATTGCTCTGGGGAAATTTGGGAGTGCTAGTTATGTAAGTAAAGATATAGTTTGCTGCAGAATTTGCAGATTAGATAATTGTTATTGCGCCATGTGACATGATCAGCATCTAGCTCCTGCCAGTGTCCAGTTGGTAGCCTAGTGGGCAGTAGGGGTTCTTTTGCACTTGTCATTTCATTAATGCACGCACCAGAAACTGGAGTCTTGGCCACCATACTCATCTGCTCATTCATGGCATGCACCCTATTGTCCCTCATGTATTTATATACCCTGTTGTTTCTCATAACTGAAGAAATAATTTGTTGCCTCTGAAAAGATGCCCATAATGTGCAGTTAGAGCTGATGTTTCAGTCCATTTGTGTTTTCAGAACCCCCCTAGCCTCTTCTGCATATTTTTGTTATTTGCTGACATGAAGGGTTTACTTTCCAGACGTCAGTTAAATAACTAAAATATTTCTGTAAATGTATCTGCTTTTTTCCCGATTTCATGCAAAGCAAGGCACAGAGGGTTATAAATGCATAAGTTATCAGTTGTATGTGGAGTCTTTGGTTCCAAGACAGACACATATCTACTGCTTTGCTAACCAGTAATCTAAAAGCTCGTTGTGATCCATTTTCCTTTCAGAATTATTCCAGGGTCTTCTTCTTCTTTCGGCTTTTCCTGGTTAGGGGTCACCACAGCAGATCTCCTGTCCGCTCATGATTGGCAGTGGAGTTTTACAGTGTCAAGTTACCAGCCTGGTGCCCAACCTTCCACAGAAGGCACACACTCACACCTAGGGCCAATTTAGAGTGTCCAATCTACCTACAGCATGTCTTTGGGATGTGGGAGGAAACTCACGTGACCACAGGGAGGACATGCAGACTCTGCACAGAAGGCACCCCAGCTGAGAATTGAACCAAAGAACCTCTTGCTGTGAAGCGGCAACACTAACCACTGCACCACCGTGGCCGCCCAGCTATTCCAGGGTAAAAGTGTTAAACTTTTCACATGCACAGGGGATAACTAGTACTTCCTCTTTTCTTTAGCAATGCTGCTCCTGTTGTTCTAGCAACTTTCTAAGTTTATAGGAGCAATTTTTAAAATTTGTCCCTACTTTTGTGTCTTTGTTCCCCATTATTTCTGGCTTTGTCAAGAGGTTGAGAAGTATGTCTTGGCATAATTGTTAAATTCAGTTAGGCTCTTCAATGGTCTCCTGGACCACATGCCCAGTAACTTCCTATGAACTCCAGAGGAGCATGGTCATAAAGTAACAGCAAGAATCAAAATGTACAATACCATAGTACTGCATTACCTTTATATCTCCTTACCTGATAAAATGGAAGAAAGGAGTGTGGGGACTTGCAGATGTGGCGAGCACAGTTTAATGACAACAATTTTGATAAATGATGAATCGGTGATGGTACGTGCTCCTTTTTGTGGCAATGCTTCAAGTCTGAATGAGGCTATATCTAAAAGGGAATACTGTGGGAAGGTTGTGGCCACAAGTACCTTTGGTGTGAGCATTGCAGCTGGACTGCCACAGCAACAACAACAAACAAGAAACATTGCTGCTACTGTGGTGTATGCAGTAGTGATATAAGTTAGTACTGTTTTGTCCTCATCACATATGTCAGTGTAGACACTGCTAACTGTTGATGCACACAGCGCACATTGTTATTAATATCACTGGAGTGCTCACATGCGTAGAGGAACTAAATGTGTTGGCGTATCTACTGTAACTGTGTAGCTCCTGCCCATTGTCCTGTAGCCATCATCCTGGTATTCTGTGTGGGATACTTGTACTATCTCTGCTATTACATTTCAGTAGCAATCAGCCTAGCTCCCTGATGTGTGTTCTGCACATGCCTAGACTACATTTTTGTGATGCTCTACTGTTACTACTGTCAGTTGTTAGCACCTGCCATGACCATGCTTTCTCCTTCCCAGATGAGTAGTATGTATGACTTATGACCATGTTGTTTTAGTTCATGGGTCATGACCTCCCCACATTATTCCATCTGAAAATATTTTTACTTCTCTGTTTGGATTATGTAATGCACCAACATACATTGATGACAATTCTGTCTCTAACCTCATAAATACTTGTTCCTCAGGTCCCCAGTACTAATAAGTTTTGTAGTTGGGAATAAAATTCTGTAGGAACCTTCTCAGCTCTCTTTTGTTTCATGGCTTTGTGGTCATATCTGGACCTGGCTTTATTCATTCATTCATTCAGATGATAAAATATGTTTAAAAAATCAGTTTGGATTTTCCATATTCACACATATCCACATCTAGAATGATGCCTGTTGTTTCAGCAGCAAGGTGCACCTCATGGTATCATACTAAGTGTCCACCTTGAAGACATCAGGCTTCACCTTCCAACCCATTGGTCACTCTGATATAACTTTTATAATTTGTGAATGCTTGGGAGCAGAAGTACTCTGAAAAGCACATGGCTGAGGAAGTATCTTTCAATGGAGAAAAACAAATTGTGTTTTGTTTGCTCCTCCATCATGGCACTCTGCTAAATCTCAGGCTGACATCTTAACTTGCTGAATATTTGAGCACCAGCCAACAGACCTGGCTTGGATACGTTATAACAAAGCAGCTGCTAATAACCTTTCATTTTCTAAAATTAAGACAATCCACCTTACTATAACACATTTTTATTCCATCTTACATTAAATGGTTTTGTTAGACAGAAAAAATCTTTTCTTCAACATTTCAGACAAACTCAGGATGACTCACTTTAACATAAAAACAAGGAAACACACTGACTAATTTTATCATGAAGGGACAGACTCAAGCTGATTCCAACAGGAAAATGCAAAATGCTTCTTTTCTGCATAACAGAGAAAAATTAAACAGCACAAACGTTTACCATGTAGTACCTGCAAATCCATAATTTTCAGTACACAAACCTGAAACAAAACCTTATAGTCTATTAGTTTTCTGCATGATTCAAAACTTATACAATCCTTTAACTCGGTCGCACCTAGTTGGCGTGGAATATCACATCTCCAGCAGACTACACACATTCTTAAAATCCTCAGCATTTTCTGGAAAAAAAAAACAAATAAGAAACATAATCCAAACAAATATGAGTAGTAAATATTATTCAACAGCAATGTGCTCAGCAAAAAGTGTTCTGTACATTTATAAGAGTAAGTGCATTCACAGTCTTTATATCAGTACTGCAATATATTATAATGCAGTAAAATCTGGAATGATTAAACAGAACTCTTATCCTTAATTGTCAAAACCCAGAAGAATATAGAAATAAGCTGACAGATAAGTTTTATGATTTTCTAAACACCCTCTTTCCCCAATCACAAGACTTTTAACCCCCCCCCCCCCAAAAAAAAAAAAAAAAAAATTGGTTCACTCATCTCAAATGCCTCCTCAAACTAAAAAATCAAGCCTGGACTTGCTTGGAAAATCTCTTATGGTCCTCAATGCAAAACAAGATTGCTTACCCAACAAGCAAAGAAAGATATTAGAAGTCAGTAATCTAACTATCCCAGCAGTCCTCACATTTAGGCAAGCCAAAGTCGTTTTTGAACCAGTTAAATAACTTAATGGTTGACATACTACTACTAGTTTGTAGCGAAAACCACAGCAGGAAACGGATTGGAACCAACGTTTCTTTAGTAATCCAGTTTTTATTCAAATAGAGCCAGTAAAAACAAATAGTTTCAATAGAGCCGATAAAAACAAGTATTACGGTTCTGTTCTTCACTCAAAACGTAAACCACAAAAGAATAATTCCAGTAGATCAAGCGCTTTCTCCCGGGCTTTTTCAAGATAGTTTTACTAAGCAACCTATATGCTTATATACCCCATGGTTGATTAATTAATTGTGTAATTGTTTCATTAAGACCTTTCCAAGTGTTTCTATGCTTAAAGCTATATTCCCTTCATAGAAATGTTAAAAATATTAAAAATGTTTTTAACATTTCTATGAAGGGAATATAGCTTTAAGCATAGAAACACTTGGAAAGGTCTTAATGAAACAATTACACAATTAATTAATCAACCATGGGGTATATAAGCATATAGGTTGCTTAGTAAAACTATCTTGAAAAAGCCCGGGAGAAAGCGCTTGATCTACTGGAATTATTCTTTTGTGGTTTACGTTTTGAGTGAAGAACAGAACCGTAATACTTGTTTTTATCGGCTCTATTGAAACTATTTGTTTTTACTGGCTCTATTTGAATAAAAACTGGATTACTAAAGAAACGTTGGTTCCAATCCGTTTCCTGCTGTGGTTTTCGCTACAAACCTTGAGGTTGTCCTGCATTGTTCTTGTATACTACTACTAGTAATAATTTATTATTATTATTATTCATATATATATCCAGCTGCATTCAGTCTACCTCAGGTCACCTATACTCCCAGATCTTACTCAAAGAATGTGTCTCAGCTCCCTTTACTAACATATGTAACTCCAGCCACAATCATTATACAGAAGACCTTCTCCTGTATATATCCCCTTCCTATTTTAGTGGATTACACCCAAAGATATTGAACAACAACTTGATAAAATACTGTACCCCGAGTTGTAGCCAGTTTACACTGTGATCAGCACATCATTGGAAAGAACAACTACAGCCTGTGTAACATAGGTCATACTGTCATCATAGGTCATTACTAAGCATCCATTCAGGAGACCATTAAGGAGCCTAGCTCAAAGTCCCACTTGCTGCAAGCACTGTCTAGTTAAGTGACTTACTTAGAGTCACATAGCAGGAAAGTGAAGGCTGAGAGAATCAGATCTTGTACCACAGGATTATTGTTAACAGCTCACAGCCTTAATCCTGTTCTGTGACAAAATATCATAACTTCTATCCAGGAAAATAACCACTCCCATACCAAAGGCCAACTCCCCATCTGATATCCCATTTCTCCACACTTTAGGCAATGCACTTGAAACATTGATTTACTTACAACTGCCCAACTGTTTCAAACTTTATGCTGTGGTTTCTGGCCACCACCATGTTTTCTGGTCAAGTAGGAGTGCAGTGACTGCATTTTGAACCTTAATTGATCACAGTTTACTTAATATGGAAAAAAGACAATCTCGTGATAGCTTATCTTTTCTAGATCTAACAGAAGCATTTAGTTTGGTGGACCATACCCTTCTTCATACTATTCTCACAAATGCAGACTTTAATCCCACAGCAACAAATTGGTTTTAAAACTACATTTGTTCATAGGTGTGTAGTAGGCTAATGGCCCTGGAGCCTTTACAAGCCTAGCCCATAGAAGTGCCCTGGCATTGTGCCGCCTGATGTTAGGTCCCAGTGCCTCTATCAAGTAGAGCTACTGGAGTGATCCCCAGAGACAATTCAAAGTCAAAATCAGATTATCAATTTCTGATTAGTCACAAGTCAAACAGGGAATACTGCAGGGTTTTATTCTTGCTCCTCTGTCTTTCTCATTGTTTGTTAACCACCTCACTACAAATTTCCAAGTCTGTATTACTTTTTACAGATGAGATGGTTCTCTACAGATTTAATTCTAATCCTGATACAATAAAATGCCAGTTGAGCAAGATTTCTCTGCATTGACGTACTGGCTACAGAGCACCCATTTGCTACTAAATAAAATCAAAACAAAAGCTGTGATCTTTCACACATCACACAACAATGCAAATCTGTACTTTATAACTGGCAAGTAACAACTAAAGGTAACACAATATTAGAATGTATCAATTATTTCTACACATATTTGACTTGATCGTAAATTAGACTTTCAACATTATGTTTGTCTAACTAAAATGAAAATAAATAAAACTCTTCTGGATCAAAAAAAACCTCACACTTTTTTAGCTGCTAAGGAAAGAAATACTATGGAGAACATCATATACCTTCTTCAACTTGAATGGACTCTCACTAATAGCATACACCTCCCAAAAACACTCTACAGACTACTACCAGTAGTATTTGTAAATGTATTACCCCAGCACCTCACAGAGAACACCATTGCTTTGTTCTTTCAAAAGCAAACAGCTTCTTATTCAACAAAGATGTGACCTTCTACTAGGTTCCCAACTTTACAAACTATTAACAATTAAATGTTTTCCCAGCTTGCCATCAAAGTGAAATAAACTGCAGATTATGACCTTTATCCTCATCTGCCTCTCCCCTCAGATTTAACTTGTAACCCTCCACCAAAGTGATTATGGATTCTTTGTGCTAGAACTTAAACTTTGGGAATTAATTTCATCTAATATCAAATGCTGAATACTTAACTCATAACCTCACTCAAACATCACCAAACTAAACCGCTGGCTGTAAATGCACCTTAAACACTCAGCCAGTCTAAGGTCTTCCCTTATTCTGCACCCTACTAAAGATATTCTCCCTCCTTCCTATAACATCTGTTTCAGATGTTTCATCAGTTCAAGACTAAATCATCCCTCTTTTCTACACTTATCCTCTTCCCAGCCTCACAAATGATTCCCTACATTTGCTACAAGTTATCCATCTTTAATCTACACCTCATCCCACGTCAGTCCTTTACTCCTTTTACCACTGCTTATCCAGATTTTACCTAAACTTCCTCTCACCCCATCCTACCTCTGTCCTTTCCTCCTACATCTTTTGTAAATGCTGTAAATATTACACAGTTATCAGTTACAGTCACAATGTGTGAAATTCTGTATGCTGTTTTATTAATACATATTAACTGTCTTAATGTTAAACATTTTAGCTTTGCATCTTACAAAAACATTTGTATCTTCAGATATTTATGTTTATCTATATCTATCTGTATCTATAGCTACATCTCTATACATCTATCTCTATCTATATATGTAAATATAAACTGTCTTTGTTTTATATTATTGTGTAGTTCTAACTTTGTTTTGTTACATTACCCCGAGGTGTATCTAAAACTTCAGCAGTGACAATCATCTAGAGCCAAGGTTTACACTGCCAGGTGTCTAGCCCACCGCAGTATTCTTCCACACCACACACTCTCATGCACACTGACACCTATGGCCAATTTAGAGTGCCCAGTCCACCCCACCTACTGCATGTCTTTGGAACATGGGAGGAAACCAGGGCACCTGCAGGAAACCCATGCAAACACAAGGAGGACATGGAGACTCCACACAGAAGGCACCCCAGCCGAGAATCGAACTGGGGAACCTCTTGCTGTGAGGCAACAATGCTATCTACTGTACCACTGTGTTACCTTCTGCTACTGTGCTGCCCTAATTAACAAATAAATTAAATTACAAAATGAAATTGGCTGCGTTGGGATTTCATTACTCTGCATCTATAGCCTCCCTTTGGTCAGTAAGCATAATGCAATGCCCTGCAGTGTGGACCTTAATGTGTTTACATTGCTTAGCTAAAGCACTTGTGCTTATCTAATCCTAATGCACTGGACTGCCATGCTGATCTTTTCCCAGGTGATGTGGTCTTGGAAAGATTCACCCAATTCCCTTGCTCTAGGATGGGTGAGCTGGCATCAACCTCTTCACCGTAATCTCTTCCTGGATAAATGCTTCACATCCATGGTGCTACTCGAACCTGGGTTATTTGGGGCACAGTCAGGGCATTATCCCTCTGTTACTGGGAGCTGGCCATGCTCTCTGCATGGTCATCATGCTGACAGCTCAGGATATTGCCACTCTGAAAATGGGCATACAACTGTTGGTCTAAAGCTTGAGGCTTGGGTAGCCACCTAACCACTTATTTAACACTGCTCAATGTCTTCCTGCTACTGGAGAAGTTGGCTGGATATTACTGTATATTTAGTATTAAGATTAGATGATAGTTATTATGTATGTATCTCCACCTGCCTTTGTTGGCCAGTCCCCCAACCTGCTCTTCAAAAAGATAAGTAAGATATTACAACATAAATGAAATAGTTGTGCTACCTGGCAATATGGTCCCTGAAATGCTTAATGCTGTCTAGAATATTTCTGGTGAACTGTGATGAAAATGAAACTAAATCTTCTCAGTAACTTGGAGTTCTGTCCTGCATAGTTGAAACCAAGGTCTGAAGTGGTAACATTCAGATCAGCTTTGTAAACTTTGCTAGACAGCGTAGCATAACACACCTGAACCTGTTGCCATTTTAATGAATAGTGCCCTTATCATTTTCACCTCCTTTTATTCTTTATGGCCCGTTTCACTATTTCTTATTTTTTCATCATTTATTTCTGTTTATTTCCACCCATTTCTCTTGTTTTCTCTCTCTCACTTTTTTCCCTCTGCTTTGTTTGTTTATTCTATTTTCTAAGCAGGAAGGCCCACTACCTAGAAATATCTCTTTTTTCAGAGGAGCATTCTACAGCTCCAACCAAGTCATAGGGAGTATATTTAATAAACAAAGCTGGAAGATATACACTCTACCAGCCTTGTCAAATGTTGTCTCAGGAGTTCACTGTCTACCCATGAGATACATTGGAATAATGGCCCACATCTAGTGATGCTGGACATGCCGTACTTTGTTACATCTGGTTCATTTGTCATGTCATTTCATCAGATGTTCCTGGCACATCTCTCTGCTTATGTGATTGCATTTTGTACCCTAAAGCTGCTTTGTTTGCATTCTAAGTAGTATGTTAATTCTAAGGCACCAAAAATGCATTTCCTGCTGCCAGACATCTATGCAACAAAGAGACGCAATTCCATGTAATGCAAAAAGCTGTCAAACCGGTTGGTCTACATACATTACTGACCCACCAGATGGAATGTAGATGTTTACATTTAACTTTGGTTTAGTCACACTTCATGCCATACGTGTTGTGGTGTACAATGTACTTGCATAATAGCTGTTAAATATCTGACCTTGAAGTGGTGCAAGATGCCTTTTATCTGCCAGAAAAAAAAATATATAGCAATTTCTCTGGCTGAAATGTGACTTTTAAACCTACATCCAGTATCCATAACTGTGAATTAATTTTATTGTCTTGTTTCTCCATTCAATTACTTGAAGCTGAGCCCACTTCATTATAGTAGTATTTGCTCATTTCATTATAATGATACACACATTTTTAGAATTTTTTTTGAAAAAGAAAGCATACTGGGTACAAATGCTTCTTTCCAGAGGAACCAAGTGAACTCATTTGTTAACTGACTTACTGAGAGCTCAGACACTGCAAGTAGAATCTGATGCAATCAAACCTAAAAAACACAGACTGAAGCTCATTATAAGTCATGGCATATCTGTTTGATCTGTACTGCTGATCAGCTAATTTGCCAGGGCTGGCTTTTAGCCTCATGTTTTTGTGTAGCCCTAAGGGCTGCTGTACTAACTGACAGATATTCACTGGATGATGTTTTTAACTCCTTGATTTTAACTTGTCAGTATGAAACTTGGTGACCGTACATAGAAATGCACAGCTGATATGATCTCTAAGCCTGCAATGACAATGTTTCCCTTTCTGTAGTATTTTTTCTTTTCTCTACAGTTGCATGAGCATGGAGTTAGCACATTTAGCTAAGGGATAGAAGGGGCTCCGGAGGATTTTCCCACCCACAAAAAGTGTTTTTTTCCCCAATGGGTTAAAATATTGATAATTTTTATTTATTAATTGGTCAAAGACTCAGCTTGGAGTAACTCGGTGGAAAAATAGTGGAAGCAACATAAGTTATGAGATGCAAATGATTTTATGCACACTTCAGCATGGCTGATTACTTAATGAATTGTCCCTAATTTATTTATATTTCAAATGCAGATTATTGTGCCTGCAGTACACCTTGACAGTCACATTAATGGGCAAGCTATGCTATTTTAAAGTTTTGGCAGCATACACTTTTTGCATGATTTTTGCTTCATAATAAAAGGACTGGGTTTTGCTAGGATTTGTTAATGGGGCTGTGTTGTACTTCTCAGGCATTGTCAAAGGAACCCACCCAGAAAAGCCATGAACAAATCCCAGTAGACATTGTCCTGGGTCTGCGTTATTGGCTGTTGCTGTTTTTTAGCCTTTTATAGTTCAATCTGTTGTTATTTACAGGAGATTACTTTGAACATCTGATGCTGTTTGTATATTCATAGTAGAAGTGTTTTATCATTTGTTTATTTGTATTTTTTGTAATAGTACTTAGTTTGTAAAACAGCAGCAAAGTGAAATTCTTAGGCTTTATGTTTGTAGTCTGCTTTTTCAGTCTATTTTCTAAGGTATCAACCACCTTTTCAATAGTGTCATACTATAGATATTATGAGGCTATGAATTAGGCTGGATTATTTTTATTAGCTTAATTATGATTGGGGTGCATTAAGTGTATGCAAGCAGTAATCATATAGCACTATTAGATACATTTACAATAGTGTTATTTTAATTCACAGTTGTGTCTAGTGTAGCAGGCATTTCATTATATTTTTGATGAGGCAATATAGTTTTTTGTCAACTGATGCATATTTTTTTCCATAAGTAAGTTGAGATTTGCTCCTGGAGAAAAGCTGTTTAAGTCAATAAGACTGGTTCAATTTCTATGATCATTTCTAACCAACACTTGTGTATGTGTCATTTTATAAGAGGGATACTAAAACTCCACTGGGCATTGCCTATTTGCATTACAGGTTAATAGGTTCATAGGTATATACTAGGTTAATGACCACTAGTGACCTTGAAAGCTTAGCCATGCAACCCAAATGTGACCCACAAATTTGATTTATACAGATTCTGATTTACTGATTGCTTCTGTCTATCAGAGACATGAGAGCCAGACCAGGAACACATTTCCAATTACCCATGTTTTGGTCCAAGCTGTGCTTAAATAGTGATAAGAGAGTAACTCTGGGCTGTTACTTTACAGGCTGAGCTGACAGCCACCACTGTTCTTGATATTTATGTATTAATAACATACTATTCTTTTTTATTATTTGGTAAACTGGAGCAGACAATGTTTCAGTCACAGCCAGTGAAAAGGGAAATTTAGCCAACTAAGTGAGGAAATATCCCTGCTGCTGCAGAAGGAAGACTGCTGTTCTGAGTTATGGAGAAGGAGGAAGTGTGTGCACCTGTACTGACTACTTGTAACTGTAAGAAGCAGATGACAGCAGAAGATGTTGCTCAGCTACTGCTCAGTGAATGGTGGACTTGGTAACCAATAATGCCAAACCAAAGCTGATTTTGGAGTAGGATTCTAAAGAAATCATTTGATTATTTTTTTGCCTTGTTTACTTTTCAGAACTACTAACTGAGTGTGTGTGTGTGTGTGTGTGTGTGTGTGTGTGTGTGTGTGTGGGGGGGGGGGGGTAATGGGGGTAATGCTACAGAATAGGCTGTTTTGCCTCTGGGTCTTTCAGTAGTTAGCATTGGAAATTTCTGATGGATAGTGCTGCAATAGTTTGAGAAAGCAAAACAGGAAGCTATCAGTTTCTGTCAGAGGTCAGTGTAGCTGTACATTTACAGAAGGAAAATGCAGAGTACGGAAAAACAGTGGAGGCATTTTGTTTTGGTTGTATTTGGACTCACGTGTTGTTGAGTGATGGTTTGCTAAAGGGGGAGTAGAAACATAGGTATGAGATCTACATATGGGTCTTCACTTTTCTTTCGAGTCACAAATGGATTTTGAGACTTATTACAGTGTAGGAGCTACTTTTGATTTTGGCAAGATGTCTAATTACAGCACACGGGGAAAGGATAAGAATATTCAATAATTTTATAAGCAGCAGGACAGGCCATCAGCCCATGAGCTAGCTTTGTTTTTGCAGAAGATGGAATGTAGACAATTTTGACATGTGTTTGAAGTTTGCTTGAAAAGGAAGGCAAACGATAAAGAGCATTTGGGTGACAAGAAGCCATTCTTACACTCAAGACAGACATTCCAAGTTTGAATAAGATTTTACAAAAGGGATGGAGGAGGTATGTAGTGCGGTAGGTGTGGTTGTAAGATAATACTTTGTCTTTTGAAATAATTTTTGCAAGATGTAGGACATATAAGGAAGAGACTATTTGGTGACAGATAATGATTTATCAGATACTCTTTGGAATGTGTTGAATGATACTTTATTGTACATTTTAGTGTATAGGGCTTGTTTGGGTTTGGCAGGCTTCATTATTTCTCTGAGGTATTGTGGCTAGGAGAGATGATGAATTCAGGTAATGATGTCCTTCCGAGTTCAGGCCCTATCAGCCTATACTTTAACTGTGGTGTTATAATGGGCGTTGAAACATGGACATTTGGTTACAGAGTGTCTGGCTGGCAGGTGAGAAGAGTAATACAGTGCCTGGGACTCTTGGCATATGTGAGTTATGCATGTTTGGTGTCTAGGAAAACATCTGGCCTATTCATTTTGGGGGTTGATACTGGAGGTGTTACTTGTTTAAGATGTCTCTAAATGTTGAAAATGTGTGGGGGGCAAATGTGGAGGGTTTGGAAGTGACAGTTCAAGGCAGTAGTTTTCAGGTCTCAGCTCCTGGTTCTTTTAGGAAGGCTTTTTAGACAGATGATTGTAGGCACAGTGACTGGTAAAGGGAAGACAGTTTGCATTGTATGCCTTAGGAAAAAAGGAAGATGATTAATTTAATCAGGTCCAGTCTAAAGGGGATTTTAACTCTGTAGGGCATGTGAATCTACTAGTTTGGAAGATGGGATGTCACAGACATTTTTTAGGGTCTTAGGGAACCAGACTAAGTCACCTACAGGAAGCGATATTATACGAAGACAGAAGATGGCTGACCATGATATGTTACATGTCAGTGTTTGTCATATGGTGCAATATCTGTATTACAAGACTGACACCCAAAATTCTAATTCGGAATAACTTGCAATTCCATGAGTAAAATAAGTTCTGAAGTGTACAGTTCTGTGATTAAAGCCTCACTGGACAACACAGTATGGGAGGCTTTGTCCCTTCTACCATAGTAACTCTGGGGCTGTAATACCTCAAAGTATGAGGAAGACTCTAAGAAGCCACAATCTTGGACTCCATTCACAATTACAGTATATTCAATCAGAGGATCTCAGTTTATCCCCATAATTATAGTAGGGACCGATCTGGAGGACAATATTCAAGATTTGTTTGGTTGTACTTTCAGGAGAGGTTGGTGGTCAGGAGGAATATGCTATTTAAAACTTTAAATTAATTGTAGATGAGCAAAGACATCTATAACCAGCATATGTATTTCAGGTGGAAACTGCAACATTATTTTTTGGCTGTTTTAGGACACTTGGATTCAGACTTCTGATGATGAATGAGCTGGGGGTATTGAAGTTAGGTGAGGCCAGGATGCAGGAAGTAGTTTTTGGGGTCCTTCTTGGTGGAGTAGGGGAAGGTAGAGTTCTGAATTAGAAACACTTGATAATTGTGGAAGAAGAGGTATAGATCAATGGTTTACAATACTATATTTGATATTCAAGGGGTAGTGACTTTAGTTTAATCTTTGTTATGTGGCAGGTGAGTTTCTTTTTATTTTTAAGAAAATGTATTTCCACCTGGCTTGCTATGCACAGAAGCATGCTCAGTCTCTATCCCCAGCCAGATAAATTACCTTATCAAAAACCCTTTTCATAAGAATATCACTAAACAAAACAGGTAAAAGCACACACACAGTACATACATAACAGAACACCACACACATACACCATACAAACTATCATGTAACATAACTCCAACTGTAACCCTAAATTCAAAAAACTTGCACAAACACAGAACAACAGAAAAACACATACAGCTATAAATCTGTCCCCCACCCTAACCCTAACCCTAACCCTTACTCTAATCCTAACCTAATAATAACTCACTTACTTACACACTATCATACTTACAGGATCATACTTACAGGAACCTCCACGCTTAACAATCCAACTTGAAATGTCTTCTGATGTCTCCAATGTATATATAGTCTACTATGCTTTGTCAATAAAGTACGCATTCCAAAAAGTGCATGACTATATATATATATATATATATATATATATATATATATATATATACACATATATATATATATATATATATATATATATATATACACACACACATATATATATATATATATATATATATATATATATATATATATAGAGACACACACACACACACACACACACACACACACACACACACACACACACACACACACACACACACACACACACACACACACACACAGTTTGGAGTATCTAATTCAACCGGTGGGGGAGACCAGAGTAATTAAAAAAGGAAAAAGAAACTCAAGCTGACATGGGTAGAACATTTCTGCAAAACCCCACATGAATAGTTACTGGAGGTCAGAAATGAACCCCAGACCATAAAGCTGTGAGACAGAAGCTATAGCTGTTTAGTTAACCCTGATGCAAATCATCCTTCATCTTGGATAAAAAAAGATTTAAAAAGTGCTCTGCCCAGGAATACTCTCCCTGTCTTCTTCAACAAGAAATTGAACACTAATCTGGTTATAAATGTTTGAGTAAACAGTTTAACACCCCACTGGGGTGACATTAAGTGAGTACATGCATGTCATACCATGAGGATGTTGGGATCAGGCTAGAAAAAACACTATCACCACTCTCCATAGTTGCCTGGATGATGGCCCTCCTGGTCAGCTGTTGTGATACCAGCAGTGTTCGAAGTATCCACTGCAATAAGGGAATGACGGACTTAACTCAGCAGCAGGCGACAGTTACAGTTTGCAAATGTGGAGGAGAACCCCCACCTGGAAAATGCTGCTTAATTATTTCTTTTTTAAGAATTAGGTTAGAGGGAACATAAGCCAACATTATTGCTTCAGTACACAATTTTATTAAAAAAGCAGTAGAAGCGTTTGCATTGGTATAATACAATAATTATTACTAATGATCATTGAACAAATGATCTCATTGTAAGGAAGTTTTTTTCCCATCTAGTATCCATCTGGTAGCCTGAAGGTCTGCTTGTTGATGTCTAGAGTATTTATTTATTTATAATCATGTAATACCCATTAGGTACAAGTGTTTTTTTCAAGGGTGACTTGGGAGCTCTGTTATAGTTACCTGACTTGATCAGAGTCAAAGAGAGAACAGTTCTGTGAGATGTATGTTCTGAGAAAGGTAACAATGTTCTTTTTTTTTTTTTTATTCCATCTAAAGGCGATGTCAATGCCACCCTTCTGAGTAAAGACAGTGCACAAATACCTCTTCAGGTTCGTTGTGGAAGCAAGATGATTCAGTTCAACATCACCCCAAAGATCACACGAGTGAAGACAAACCTTGCTATTGATCTGAACCATCGTGGGAAGAATTTACCCAAGGGAGCTCTACAGGATGTACTCAGTGAGGGTGCCGACCTCATAGCTGCCAGTTACTATCATTGGAGGTAAGTGTAGGACCCTTACTAAATGGCATGAAAAAAAAAACACCTCTGGAAACATTACTGGTGAAAATGTGATTGCATTATCCTATTAGAAATGAATAAACCTTTCTGGCCAGATACCTGATTTTACAGAATAGAAGTGTGTAATCACTATTTGACAGTTTGTTTCATGTATATATTGTGCAGTGTAAATGTCTATAACTAGGAACTAGCCAAGTTGCCCTAGGTTAACACATGTATATTGTTTTGTTAAAGCATTCAAGGAACATATTTCCAAAATGGGGTTGATGCAAAGGGAGACTTTTTTCTTATCTTATCTTAAAAGTGTACTAACCATTGAGCAGATTATAATACTAGCATGGGTGCAGGGGATGCATACCTCTGTGTGAGGGGAATGAGGTGATTTACACCATATAAAAGGATGTTTTGTGAATTTGAGTGACTCTCATATTGTACACTTTTTTCATTTAAGATACAGCGTTCTCATGGTGTATTCACTCTGATTTTCCTGGAGTCATTTAAATAAATTAGTAACAACAGATCACAAAACTATAGATATGTCTTTTGACACTGTCAAAACTATGTTCATCCCATAAAAGTGACAACAATAACAGAGTGAAAGCTTCTTTATGTTATTATTTTAAGTGAACAAGTAGGCTGTGCCTGGAGGATACCTTATAGTCATGAAGCATATGAATAAAAGGTATGAAGCAAAGACTTGTCAGTAATTGAATGAGTTATTAGCCAATGAATCATACAGTGTGTGCTTCTCTAAGCCATACCGTAGCATTAGCATTGCACACACATGCATACAGTGTTAATTAATTAGAACAAAGCCAAACTAATATATAATGCTAAAGATGAATAACAAAGGCCACTATTAAACTACATTATTCAGGTGGTGCATTGCAAGCATTCAGACTGGAGGCATTGTAAGGTACAGAATAACAACAAAGACAGAGATATGAATGTGTAAAAGAATATTTCACAATTCTGGTTCACTAACACAAAATACTTTTCTTTTAAAATGGAACTAGTGAGATGTACAGTAAGAGACAGCTCAGAAATCGAGGAGGAGTGAAGTATGTTTGTGGTTTGGAAAGGGAGATAGTCTAATCAAATGAAGGAGCAATGACTGGGTTCTGGGATACAGTTATAAGTGAATTCTGATTTTGTTTACATTTGAAAAACCTAATTTGAAGGAGAATTCAAAGTAAGTGCTTGCATGGGAGCAAAGCACCCTACACTGCCTATGTAAGGAGCTTTGCCCTGCATACCTTACTTAATGTAAAGAACTCCAAGGTTCCTGCATCTTGCAGAAAAAGGAATGCCCCCTGTTTATGATTCCCAGTGTGAGTGCATTTTTGCACTGAGTAGTGTTTACACTTGCACTGTTCTCAGTGAATACATACTTGTCGTGTGGCTATGAACAAAATGAGTGTGAAGTACTCCTGAACCTCAAAATTGAGCTGAAAGCTGAATTTAAGCTCATTTTTTTTTGGTGGGGTAAAGCCACCTGTACCACTCCCGTCTATGGAGAAAGCCCGTTGTACCTGATTTTTTAATATAATCACCTCATACAATACACCTTATGGGAACGGAATTTCTGTTTTCTATTGAATCCCCATTGGATTGCATTTTTACATTTAACACAATTTGTGCCTTTAATAAGGAGTGTATACTCCATCAATGATAATGGTGTAGAAGCTTATAAAACAGTCTATATGGTTAAGAGTTGGGTTAAAACTTAAGTAATCAGCCAATTTGCTCTGGTTAAGGTTTTGCATTGCCGCATTAGTGTGATGACAGAAATATGTTTCTCTGCACTATATTCTGGAGTGTCTGAGTCTAGTGACAAATCCTTCCCACTAATCCACAAGCATTATAAACCCACCAAAACAGAATGGCTATCCATTGAACTCAAACATCTTTTAAATCTAAGGAAAGAAACATTGTAAAAATGGAAATAAACACCTACAACTGATAACCACACCTCCTTTTCAGTCTTACGTAACCGAACCAAGAAGTCCAACAGAAGGCACAAAATAACTCTCCAAACAGAGAAACAAATTAATCTCTTACATTCCCCCATACACTTTTGGAAAGAGGTTAGCCTTTTTACATGAAAAAAAAACACATGATACCCTGTCTGCAAAGACTATTCAGTGTGGTACAAGAACATTTTTCACTAGAAGATTTCCTTAAAGAATTTAACAATATCCCATCAATAAACTCCACACCTCCCACAGATCATGTATTGCCCACTCCTCCACCATTCACCCCTTTCTTCCAATTCAAATGTATACGTCTCAAATAAGTCTCTAGTCTACTTGAAAATATTTCCACTGACACTCCTCCTGGATCTGACAACATAAACCCCATATTCATATATCACTGCAGAGAGCATCTATGTGTTCCTTTCATTCACATATATAATCTATGTGTTACACAAAACTATGTAATTATGTAATTAAACCCCTCCCAAAGCACACTGACCCAGAATATACCTCTCACTTCCATCCAATATCCATCCTTCTAATTCTGGGCAAACTTCTTGAAAAGATAGTCTACACCCAACTCTCTCTATATATCCAGCTGTACCACCTGCTCTCCTCCAAACAGTGTGGATACTGAACTGGACAAAGTACTAAGAGAGCACTTTGGTCCCTAACTGATGACATCTAGCAAAACGCTGACAGTGGCCTCCTTACAGGTGCCCTATTTATAGACGTGTCAAAAGCATTAGACCTCATTAACCACTATCTTTTCCAAAACAAACTGATTGAAATTGGTATCAGTCCAGATGCCACTCCCCAGTTTAAAAACGTCCTCACTGACAAACACTTCAGAGTTAAAATAGGATCCTCCAATCAGAATCTGCACCTATTACCAAAGGTGTGCTACAAGGATCCATTATTGTCCTTTTTCTCCATATTCTTTAACAAACTTCCTTGTGAGCTCCTCTATCTCCTATATATCTTCTGTGCTGATGGACATGGTCATTTACCAGTTAGGTTACTTTCACACCAACATTTGCTGCCAACTCTAGTCAGACTTACATGAGCTCCAGCAATGGCCCATAAACCATAAAGTTCTTCTCAACTCCACCAAGACCAAAGCAATGCTTTTTGGAACTCCACAGATTATTCACTAAGCACCTGGCTCTTTAACTATCTTTGACTTACACAACCATTCCATAGAGATACCCCCCACCTTCACATGCCTAGGATTATGGCTTGATCAGTCACTAAGCTTCCATTTCCACAGAGACAAAGTAAGAACCAAACTAAACTCCCACTCTACTGGGGCAGAAAGATCTTCTCTTTACTATCCCAACCAGCCAGAGCAGCCATTATCAAAGGAATTCTCCTTTTTCAACTTGAATATGGGTTTCCAGTTTTGCCACTGCCTCCAAGAAAAACATTGTCACAATCCAGACCTTCACAAACAGCATCTGCTAATTCATTATGATCCTGCCTCTCAGTGAACATCAGTGTATCACACTAGAAAAAGCCAAATGGCTACCCATAAAACAAAGGTCAAACCTACTTTTAGGATCTGAACTCTACAAACTATTCCAACTCCACACATTTACTTCACCTGCAGATAGACTTCATGAAAAACCCTCATACTGCCTGCGACACTACTTATAATTGCACCGACTCTCCTCATACTGCCTGAGACACTGCTTATAATTGCACCGACTCTCCTCATACTGCCTGAGACACTACTTATAATTGCACCGACTCTCCTCATACTGCCTAAGACACTACTTATAATTGCACCGACTCTCCTCATACTGCCTGAGACGCTACTTATAATTGCACCGACTCTACCTCATACTGCCTGAGACACTACTTATAATTGCACCAACTCTCCTCATACTGCCTGAGACACTACTTATAATTGCACCGACTCTCCTCATACTGCCTGAGACACTACTTATAATTGCACCGACTCTCCTCATACTGCCTGAGACACTACTTATAATTGCACCGACTCTCATTACCCCTACAATCAAACTCCACGTTACTGCACATGCTTTCCCCTCTCAGACACCTACTTTTTGGCAAGCTATCCCATTGACATAAATGAAATCAACTCTTATTCCCAATTCAGAATGCAACCCAAAAAGCACTTCTTCATTCAAGCCCAATAGTCCTGCTTCAACACATCACCTAACATTTCTCCTTTCTGAGTCTCTTTTCCTCTTTCAAGATTTACTGAAGATTGATCTGCTTTAGAAATTAATGTACATATCATACATTACACTCTGCTTGATAGTACATTGCACTGTGATTGTTTACTAGAGTGTATATATACAGTGTTTTGTATGTAATTAGTCTGAACTACTCTGTTACTTACATTTCTGCATTGTTGTTTATGAAATGCTTTGTATTTCACCCAGGCTAAGCCTGAAATTAGTCAATATTGATTAGTGCACTACTCCAGTACACAAATGTAAATAAATAAAAATAAAGTAGTGACATCAGGGAGGGAAATTTTCATTAATATGGAAATAATTAAATATATCTGGGACACATTAGTATGGGTATAATGAATTTGATTCCGGGTTGAAGACCCCTTTCTCTTAGTAAGACTTGAATTCAGACAAAAAAGATAATTGAGAGTTTCCATAAGCATCCTTTAGTTGGAAAGACAGTTTTATCTGGATCTGGGAAATATGGAAGGAAATGGAGGGATGGTTAACCATGCTTCTAAATATTTAAAGTGGGATTGTATTGGTTAGTTCTAATCAAGGCAAAGCAAAATGCCAGTTTATAGTGAGCTGAATTTGGGCCCAAGTCCAAATAAGCATCTTTTTTATTTTTTTATATTTTTATCTTAAGTAAGTTTTGTAGAAACCAGTTGTTGGCAAAGGATGAGCCTGAAAAGATTTGTTGATTATTGGATCCATATGATGGCAGTGTTGTTTGATTCTAAGATGGTGTGCAGCTATGCAAGGCTCATAGTAAATTACTTTATAAAAACCTTAGAGGAGTCTTGGTCAAAACAGAGATATCTCTATTCGCCTATCTATCTATCCAATGTTTCTGACTTGCTTCCAACTCCAATACTGATCCCCTGAACAGCCACTGCAATCGAAAGAGTGTACTAGGAAAGTACGGAATAGAAGCAGATTGCCAGGCTTGTTTTTCTGTATTGCACACACATACCGCACACAGACGTTTGGACAATTTAGAGTGTTATTCCGCTTAATGCAGGTCTTTGGGATGTAGCTGAGAGGAAAGCAGAGCACTCAGATACAATCTACATGAACAGATGGAGGACATGCAGACTCCATAAAGATGTCACCACAGCCATGAACAAAGCCAGGGAGCTTCTTACTGTGAGGTGATAATGCTACTCATTGTGGTCATGTGCTCTGGGTCATACATGTCCAAGACTTAAACTCCATGTTTTAGAATTAATTTAATCGTGCTTTCTAAATATATACAATTAAAGTTAACTAGGTAGTTCCTAGTACGATAAAAGGAGTTTTTATGTGGTTGTAGACTAAGGCGATTGGGAGACACCATATATCTGCAGTTCCTATAAGAGTGAATAGAAAACAAAATTAAAGGTTGGATATGTCAGGATAAAAGGTCCTTGTTAGGTTTCCTGCATCAGTATTTCTGTGTATAGTGTCTGTCGTTCACTGTGGATAATGGCAATGCTATGACAAGGCTAGAAGTCATGGGGTTCATCATAGAGAATTGCTGTAATTAGAAAGATGCTCTTTGAGCCAGGTTGTCAGCACTGTTTCACTTAGGCTGGATTGGAAAATATGGGAAATGACAGGGAAATAACATTATGAAAATAAGATGAATTGTCTGGATTCATAGGAAGGCAACAGTGCTGGTAAATAAAGAGATGTTAAAAACATATAGACATGGAAATAGTGGAAGTGTTACATGTTTTTAGGAAGGCAGGATAAAGTCAGACATGCTATGGCTGTCCTGTGGTGGACATTTTTCTGAGAAGATTCAATTCTTTTAATTTGATGTTGTGGAAGGTTAGATAGACTATGAGGAAAATTGGAGAAGAAAGTCTTCAGATTCACTGTTGAAGGGAAGTTCTGAAGTGTGTTTGTTCTCATGTCTACTAATCAGAAAAAGCATACAAAAGGCCCCTGTTGTATTTCAAGGATTTTAATTGTGATCATATTTATACTGAAACTGTAATTGAGGGTGTGTGGGATATATGCCAAGTCTAATACTTCGATATTTTACTTATTTTAGATTTATTAACCAGGTGAGTAGATTCATCTAAGGGTACTTTTCAGCCATTTCCAAGTATTACCCAAATTCTGAGGCAATGTGACTGACCTGATCTTGGAGTTGGCATATGTAGTTAGCAGGAAATGGGAATAAAGTTTCTGACATCAGAAGGTGCAGGAATCAAAACCCCACTACAGAAATGTTTTATTTACATTAAAGGAAGTGCCAGAATTTTCTGTGTTACAGGCGGAATCAGAGTTTATTTTTTGTTTAACCAGGACTCACTGTTTCAGTTCCTAAAGTACCAACAGAGAACCATAATAAAACAAAAATATAGATTATAATTTCTTAGTAGGGTAAAGTTGTAGGTTCATTAGTTACACTAGCTACCAGCTTGTAAATAGTATGTATGTGTAGTTTATCTTGTTATAATGTCCATGCTTTTTCCATGTACTAATTTTACGTTAGGTTATTCTACTCATATTTGCATGTCTTTTCTCCTTTACATTGTAACTCTTCTCCTTTGGAGCCCAAGTTGTGTTTAAAGAAGATCAGTTGTGCAGTTCACCTATTCAGTTATCAACTAACACACACACACACACACACACACACACACACACACACACACACACACACACACACACACACACACACACACACGCACACACATGATTATATGTGCAGATGTTGACTGTATGAATCATATACCAGCAAATACATGTTTCCTGCAGGGGACAGGACCATTTTCCAGTCTCTCTCACTGTCAGTGATTTGATGTTTTTTGGTTGAATTGCAGTGATACAACCACACACACGCATATGCACACGCACACACATGTTGAATAAACTGCCACCTTTTGATAAAATATCTGCATTTGTATATTTTAAGAAGATGAGAAATAAGCTTTTCTTTACAGGCCCAAAGTCAGTAGTAACCAATACAATTTCTCAGATGTTTATGGACAAGATTGTAATATATAGTCCCAAAGGAAGAAATTCTCATATCCCAAGAATCAGTTAAATCTGGGTCTGACTAATATCAGGGTTTGCTGTAGCACAATTTTAAATTATAGCAACTCTCTCTCCCTCTCTCTCTCTCTCGCTTTATATATATGTGTAAAAGAAGCTTGTAACAGGCAGCATCCTTTATTTTACATGTAGACATTTAGCTCTATCAAAGGCAATCAGGCTTTCTAATATTTTCTGTAGGAAGGTTTGTTGTGATATTTATTTATTTACCAGGAAAGTCCAACTGGGACAGAGCCCATTTTCAGCAGAGGCCTGGGGAGAAATGCTCCAGATGCATGTCTTTGGAATATGGGAGGAAAGCAGAACACCCACAGAAAACCCACACAAACACAAGGAGGACATGCAGACTCTGCACAGAAAGCATCCCAGCTAAGAATCAAACCAGAGAACCTCTTGCTGTGAGGCAACAACGCTAACTGCTGCACCACTGCCAACCTGATGGTATGTTATATGATGAGGCAGTTCTGAGCTACTGTCTTTCTATAACTCAGTTGCTATATTCAAGTTTCTATAACATTGCAGCATTTAAATGTAGCTGCACTACTTCAGCTCTGGTCTCACTAAGGCTTTGTATGGTTAAGTTATGGGTCGAATGCCATTGTTTAACCCCTGTGCTCACTTGAACATACTAGTTTACAGCTTGTGAAATAGTGTGGCAGCAAAACTTAAATGGCAGTCAGTTTCCAGTTAAAGTAGTTTTTTTTAGCATGACAGCTGTCATGATGGCATGCCACTTCTTGCATCTTATCATACTGGTCTGTTCTGTACTTCTGGAAAACAAAACATTTTGCAACATGTTTCAACTTTTCTTTCAGCGACACAGCCTGCCATCAGAATGTGATTGCAAAACACATTTAATTTTCACATCAAAGAGTTATTCCAGAACTTGTTTTTAGATAGGGTAGGGTCAGATCTAGTTATCGAAGAGATGGCACTTGAAAGTTAGAGAAAAGATGTAATGTTGCTGTTTTAGGGCCACCTGCACTCTTTGCATTGTGCAGTCACCATTGTATAGAGCAATTGTATGTGCACTTGTAATGTTACTTATAATGCTATGATAGTTGGACTAGCTTTGCCCTTTTATGAGCCTTTTCTTTTTTTCATATAGTGGTATGTGTTAAATTTCCATCATTTACAAAGACGATATAACAACTATTTTTTCTGTTACTAGGAAGTCATGCTGTGATCATAGTTTCTATTCAGCCATACTGAAATTTGACACTCACTGTGAAACCTGTCAACAATGTGTGTATGCCATGCATCAGTTGTTGTGTTTGTGTGCATGTGTGTGTGTTTGTGTGTGTGTGTGTGTGTGTGTGTGTGTGTGTGTGTGTGTGTGTGTGTGTGTGTGTGTGTGTGTGTGTCTGGCAGTGACAAAGCAGCAGAGACACAGATGAAGCTGTCAGGCCTGGGTTGTGGTCTACTTCATTTATTATCCCCTAACAGTGCTAGGAGAGGTCATCTACACCCCTAAACATGCCAGCTTTACTGCTTGTGGATGGATTACTTCAGATAGACCAAGGGAAGATGAATTCAGTTTATTTATATACTTTTATTGTGGACCTAGTGAAGAAGAAATGTTTTTGGCAACTCCTTGCCTTCATCCTGTAAAGAGCTGCCAAAAATGTTTTTTCTTCACATGGTATACAATAAAGTGTATAAATAAACTCAATTCATGTTCCCTTGATGTGTTGGATTTTTTTGTGTGTTTTCAGTGCATTTTTGCCTAGCATGCTGGATTTTAGTTTCAGGCTGTTCCATGCATAAGACGATGTTTTTGATTACTTCCAAGAAAAGTCTCAGTTTTGTATTTCTTTAATTATTTCTGCATGTTTACTGTGTAGGACATGCTAAGCATAGAAACATCTATTTTCTTATGTGGTAATGAGAAATACAAAAAGAGGGGTAACAGTGGATGCAGACTGAGAGATAAAGAGACAGAGAGGACAACATTCAAAGATTATTTAGACAATTCGGCATGGATGTCTCTACACCATAAGGTAGTGTCCACCCAGCACCATGACCTAATGTTTCTTGCTACCTTCAGAGTAGAACTGTTGCAATGCTATATCATTCAGTCACTGCCACTGCTAGTAAGTGTTAAGTGCAATGCTGGGCTCCCTGTGCAAAAGTGGCAGAAATGCTCCAGTAGAGCTTGATTTGTTACCAGAATTATAAATGAAAACTATGCTTTCATTCATATTCCACATTCCAATATTAATAATTGCCAGCTGACCGTGTCTTGGACCAAAATCAGAAGAATGACACCTGCAACTCTGCTTATATTCTAGCCATATGGGAACATCTGGGTCTATATTAGGAGTTTGAACGCACAGGTGTCTGAACGCCGTAACATTGAACTGGGAAGTTCAACATGTGAAAATAGCGAAGCCACGGAACACCGATTTCGTCCCAGGGAAACAAATTGGTGGGCCGTTTCCACAGCTTTGTTATTTCCTCCACTGTGGTGCGATATTGGAGTTGGTATATTTATGTAGGGGGTGTATATGGGGCACAGCCCCCCACATTAGGAACACTTTGAAGTATACGTGTGTTTTTTGGTTTTGTACCGGAACAGCGATTTTTTTTCCCTCGAAAAAAAATTGCTGTTCTGTGTGTTCGAAATTCTTGCATTTCGAACTTCTGGGTTCGATATTCACGTAGTCAGACTTATTGCAGTTTGACTACGTGGTATAGACCTGAACATCCTACTAGCAGCTGCCAGCTCAGACTCGGGTCTCCAGACTGAAATAACCAAGTGTGCAGATACATAAATCCTTCCTAGCATGTTGTTTACTCATTCTGGTTTCTGAGGATGGCATTCCACATAGTACCATCTTTTTTCCTTTTGCACTAGTATTCCTCCAATAAACCCTCCCCTTCCCACCCACATCACCTATACTGCATACTTTCTATACATTTACTTTTTTATTGCCATGAAATGTTAGCATCACTTCCTGAAAACCCATTTTGTACTATCCAACAATATTTTCCTTTACTTTTAATACAACCCTATAGCCACCAAGCTCAGTATATTCCAGGCTGAGTCCCCAACCACCCACAACATGTGCAGACACTAACACCTGTAAATATTTTACTCTTTAACTTAATGTCAGTAAATGAAATCTTTTTTTCCCTGTTCTGAGATTTTTGATTTTACTGCTATATTAGCTGCTGTCATTTTGTACTTTATGCACTTTAAATAACATTTTATATGATCATTTTTATAAATAACATATTAGGCTATGCTATATATGATCATTTTTATAAATAACATCTTACGTTCTGTTATATTTGATCATTTTCATAAATAACATATTATGTTATGTTATATTTGATCAGTTACTGCGGTGATGGTGCTGCGGTAGCGTCGCCTCACAGTAAGACATTGTCCTGTTCGATTCTCAGCTAGAGCGTCTTCTGTGTGGAGACATGCGTGAATGGGTGTACCTTCATTCAAGGTTGTGCGTCAGGGCTGGCAACTCGGCATGTAAAAATCTACTGCCAATCATTAGTGGACTGGAGTTCCGCTGTGGCGACCCCTAACTGGGAAAAGCCGAAAGACACCACAACAACGTTATTTTATGTATGATCATTTTTATTAGCTCTGTAATTAAGAAGCATATTTAATGGAATCCAGTTTTAGCAAAAATGGGAATACTGAGACATGACATAATCAAAAGATCAAAGTTATTTGGATTTGCAAGTTTTATTACTGGAATTTGATTTCAGAAATGATTGTGTATTATAATTTTATGAGGAGAACAGTCTTATCTGTTTAAATGCACAAAAAGGCTGCATTTTAATATGAAGACTAGTAACACATTACAGTTGATACAAACTGCATTTAGAGGTGGCATCCTAAAGTACTAGACAACCAAGTACCATGCAAGAGCTTTATAATGCAATATAAGCTGTGAGAGGGTGATATTTTTATATATTTACCACATTTTGTTATCTAGTTTGTTTTTACTGGGCAGAACACATTTAAAGAAGAAATCCAGGAAGAAAACTTCCAGAAAGACAATTAATGAAAGCATACAATAAAACATCATTACTGTAGGTAACACTGCTCATTTTAAACATTTATAACCTCACTGACAGAGAGGTTTGATAGTGGTTGGGATTCATAGAAAAGTTGTGTTGTCCATAGGGCACAGTTATATAGGCACTAGCCACGTGCAGCCTAGTAGTGATTCATGGTTCCATGATTTGCTGTAGTGCAGGGAGCACAGATGTATTGCAGAAATTAAGCACAAATGACTGCTTAATGACACCCACTTGAAACCAGTTAAGGGAACGAGGCCATTGTGAGCTGAGCATAGTCCTAGTGCAAAGATGTGTGTAGCAGAAATTGTGCACCAGAATACAACTCACTATAAAATGGGAAAGCACATTGAGAATACCGGAGTTGTGGGCCACAAGAACTCTAGGATCAGCAGCATCATTCATGGAACATGTGCATTAGTGATTACTCTATAACCTGCCACCAGTACCTACAAAGTGGTATTTGGTGCCACAATAAATGGTACTTCCAACAGGTGACATACTGCAACCTCACTGATCAGATTATTGACTACCTCTGGGTAGTCTGGGACATTGTATGGGCCTTAGTCAACATTCACTGTCCACACAGAATCAATAGAAATGCATAGCCTTCCCATACCTGTGGAGACAAAGGCAGGTATAGTTCTTTAATTCTAATTACTTGGACTTTTCAGAGACCAGTAATCAATAGGGGACACACTTGCTGTTTATCAGTCCTCTGTCTCTGCAATATTTAATAAGTTCCTTGACATAATGCTTCTACACATAGATGTACAGATCCCCTTCAGTTGCTCAAAGTTTCAAAACTTTAAACTTCAAGTAGCCGAGACAATAAGATCAAAGTTTTGAAACTTTGAACGTTTTGAATGGAGATCACCATATAACATGGGATTGGATATTTACTGTTTTCCTCACTGTAGTGTGATCTCAAAGTTGGTATATTTATTTAGAAGGTGTGAGGGGTGCAGGGGGGCTTGCCCCCCCCACAAAAGCATAATATTTTTTTTTGTTGTTTTTATTTATTTTTTAATTTCCTGGTCTCGGCTGTTTGAAGTTTGAAGTTTTGAAACTTCGAGCTTTAGAAGTAGATCCAGATGTACATATGTGCACACCACAGGAGAGCTACCACCATGTGTGCCTTCTATGATATCACCTACTTCCCTGAGGTACTATACTAGGTACTAGTACTGTAGATTGTACAAATGTAGCAAAAAAAGCCCTAACTGTGGCCTGCAATCATAAAGTTTTGTGAATAGGAAGAACTACCACTCATCAAACTGCTACAAAGTATCTGATGCACACTGTGTTATAAGCAATGTGTCTCCACAGCATCCATGTAGTTTGAATGTGTTGCAAGTGATGATCATTGATACCCACTTCAGCCTTGGCTTACAATGCCTGTACATGTACAAAACCACCATAGTGTGGATGAACTGGAATATGATACCACACACACACACACACACACACACACACACACACACACACACACACACACACACACACACACACACACACACACACACACACAAAATTTGATACAGGTACAGTTGAATTATACTCATACATGGCCAACATTGAAGATGCAGCAATGTACATCAGTCTGGCAGTTTGGCATAGACGTTTAAGACTATAACTGTACTTTGCAGAAGTTCTGATTTTGATCCCCACAGCATCCATTTGTTTACTGTGTGACCAGAAACAAGTTGCATAACCAGACAATGCTCCTGGGCTGTCCACATGGACCAGTGTTGTACCCTGGTTAATAAACATTTTTAATTCAATTTTATTTTTTAATGAACACCATTATTAAGTGGTAGTGAGGTGGAACAGCTGCAAGAAGCAGTTGCACCCCACCTCAGACAGTGATGGACAAAGTACATGGCAGGACAGGTGAAGTAATGACATCTATTCCAGTACAATGGGCTCTGATCAGCAGTGACACACAGAATAAACATAATACATTTATCATTAATATTAGCCTGAGCTGTGCTCGTCAGTGCACGGCTGTGCTACATTGTACATTAGATATTCCTGCATATACCACACAAGTGAGATGGGGACATGATTCACAGATGTCATCTGGTGCACAGATACCTAGGTTCATGGGGACACATTGCTCACACCACACACACACACACACACACACACACACACACACACACACACACACACACACACACACACACACACACACACACACACACACATACATACACATTGGGTGGGGAGAGCATATAACAGGAGGTGGAGACAAGGGTCTATATGTGACTATGACCTTGGGCCACTCCAGTGGCTTGCTGCATCAGGATTTGGGGTCCATCTGGCAGGGATGGTGTGCAACTGTGTTGCCATGACTTGACTAGAGTTTCCCAGTAAGGGCTGCTTCCAGTAGACATTTGGTATTTTCCTCACCCACAAGGGGTGGTAGAGTGCCATACTGCAGGTGATTACTGTCTGCTCTGTGGTGATACCCCAACAGGGCCATCTTGAGTTATAGCCTAGCTCACTGTTGGACAATGCTGCCCATGTTGACAGTGATGGTGGCTCTGGCACTTCTTTGCATAGAGGTGGAAGGGGTGTGTGCACCCATAGACCTCATATGACAAATCAGCTTTGTACCTTCTGGCAGACCTGGATGATATCCTCATGAATCCTACACAAGACATTTTTAAAAATGTATTTGGAGAGCTGAATCAGTATAAATTAAAAATTACCTTAACAACCATGGTCATTTAACTGACATACATCATGACTTCTTTAAGGCTGACAGTAACCCTAATAGCTTTAATTTAATTCACCGATGTCATATATATATATATATATATATATATATATATATATATATATATATATATATATATATATATATATGGTTCCACTTGAAAACATCGAAATTCTAAACCATCGAAATTCATATGGTCGAGACCATATCACTGAGTGTTTAGAACATCAATGTTGTCAAGGGGAAGAAAAAGGTAAGTAAAAAAGGGAAAAAGCTAGTGTTTCTGCAGGGCAGCAAGGTGCCCTGCTCACTGTGTCTGTGAATGTGCCATCTCTGTAATGGCACTGCAGGCAGGGTATGGGAAATCTCCCGTTTAGCACTTCTGCATATAGCACTAAAATGGAGATTTCTCTTTACCCCACTGTAGTGCGATCTCGGAGTTGGTATATTAAAGTTGGGGGTGGTGAGGGGGCGGGGGCACAGCCCCCCACATGGGAGGTGCAGGGGGTGAAGCCCCCCTGCATAAAATAGTTTTTAGAGGTTTTTTTCCTTTTTTTACATTCCCTTTGAATCTTTGATGGTTTGAAACTCGATGTTCTGGTCTCAATGATCAGATTGATGTTTCAAGCTTTCGATGATTCAAAGTGGAACTATATATATATAATATATATATATATATATATATTCACTACAAAATTTCGAAATCCCAAAATCTCGAGTTTCAGAATATCGACTTTAGAATCTCGAGATCTTGGAATCTTGAAATTGTGAACCTCTCCCCACAGCACCACCCAACACACTAAAACATGTGTATCCGTGTATCCGTGCAGCAGTATTTCAACATTTGTAACGCAATGTACCAGCTATTATTTATAGTGGGACCAATTTACATTATGTTCTTAACTATGTATATGTTATCCAGTTTTCCAGTTTTATACTTATCACCTCTGTATTATTTTTACATACTGTTTGTACAGTGTTATGTTTTTTGCTATTCTCATGCACTATTTATTCATTTTTCTGTTTACCTCTGTTGCCTTCCAAATAGCTTTCTGTTTTATCTATTTATTAAGCCTGTGTAGCAATTGTGAGATTTTACTATCCAGGCCTCCTTTTTAAGTCAGTACTACTCATTTCATATGTTCATTGGTGGTTACTAGGCTAATGACCCCAGGGGGACCTTTTCAAGCGTAGCCCTGCTTCTTAAGGTGAGAATCCTGTATCTTGTGTCTACAGGTAAACACCTTAACCATTATGCCAACCCCCAACCCAAGTAATCATCATTGTCGTCCTCATGAAATGGTCAAAAACATCCTTATCTATCTAATTTGTTGTATACGCGAGTGAAAACATTGGTATAAGGCATCCCTTTTGCGGGATATTTCATCATCCGTTGTAGGTCAGTGTTATAGAGATGGCACCAAACCACTTCAGTAAAGAGTGGGACTGACCACAAAAGAGCTTCTGCTTTGCTGGGTAACGATAGTATGCAGTTAAACGGAAGTAAACAAGCTGGTGATGGAGCAATTGTTTTTACACTGCCCACCCAGCTTGTTAGACTGAAAAATATATATCACCAAACACAGAAAAGATCAGATATTGAGGACTTTACAGTGGGTACTTTTACATTATCAATCTATTAAATGTATATAAATCATTATTTTCTGTCTTTCATTTTAAAGTAATGGTATTAATGGATAACAACTGAATAATGTATGTAATGGTCCCAACCTCCACCTACCATTCTGACAAGGTGCAATCTGTTTGTTGAGTAATGTATATTTTGTCATATCTTACTGTATATGTAAAATATCTTTGGTATATGTTACTGTGTAGCCAAGCCAAAGTGATTTGTAAGTGCTAAGGAAGATGAAAAGGGTGTGAAGAGGCAAATGAACATCTACAGAAGGACTAGAGAGAGTGGAGAGATTCATAATGTAAATGGAAGGAATGGACAGATAGCATTATATGGCAAGAGTGCAGTGGATGAAGGGACCTTTTTGCTAAATAAAGAAGGTCATGAGAAGACAGCATTTTTGATAAATTTACTCATTCATTTTCCAATACCTGCTTTATCCAGTTGAGGGTCAAGACAGAACCTTATCCTGACACTTAATGAATGCAAAACAAAGAGACCAATCCTGGATATGATATCAGTATATCACAGGAGATTTACGCATACCCTCATTCACTGCATGGATCCTGTTGGAAGTTTGAAGCATCACCAATTCAAATATGGCAATGTCTCTGGAAAGTTGGAGGAAACTGGAGAATGTGGCAAAATCCCATATGGACAAAGAAAGGATATGCAAGCACCTCAACTGGGAATCAAACCGGAGCACCAAGCCCTGTGAAGCAGTAGTGCTAATCACTGTACTGCTGTACTATTTTTTAAACAGCACAAAATCCTGCAAGAACACATTCATGATTATTAAACAGATATAACACCTTGAACATTGATAAAGGATTCCCCTTGTAGATGGGTTTAGGCTTCATGCAAGGAAAATGAATAATCCTTTTATGTGTGAAATGCAGAATTTTAAGACAAATAAAGCTTGTTTTGGGAGTAGTACTAGTGTTATTGTGGTTAATTACAGTTTTCTGGTGGCACAGTGATTTTCCATCAGGCCAAACATACAGTTCCAATACTGAAATGAACTGGCATGACCTGTGAATAAACAAAAGAAAACAAAGTCACTCAAGCCAGAAAACCAAATAGGCAACTGATCAAAGGTTTTACCATCAAGCCAGAAGATTGAACATGCAACTTACTCATTTTTTTTTCTCATGTGGGGCAAAAAAACCACACTCCCCACACAAGGAGCTGTGTACCCTGTACTCCCTATATAACATAAGCACCTCCAAGGTCACAAAACATTAAGATAAAATTATACTAGTTATGTAGGTTTGCTTTTTTTGGTTTTCCAAGTTTGACAGAAAGAGCTTTGATGTGTCAGGCACTGACAATGTAAATGGCACCCATATATAGTGCACAATTTGTATATAATTATGCCTGCAGTGATGTACAAATTCTAACTTAGTTGTGTTATTCTTGTGACATCAGTGTAATCATTACAGACATTGGTGAAGCATATGACAATAGTGCTGTAAGCAGCATGCATGAGTCACCTCACAGGATGCAGTCACAGTACTGGGATCATACTCTCCAGGGAATGAACAGTGACGGATGTGTAAATGCTAAAGTGTTGTTTCTCAGAAAATAAAATTATGTATCTAAGACAGGTTTTAATCTTTGCAAGGCAAATCTTGCAGTACATTCTGAATGACTGGTCTGGTTAAACTCAGGCACTGCTATCCTCCTATCTTCGGGTATGTGTGCTAATAGATCTCTTGAGCTTTGCTGTTGAGGATACAGGTTATCACAGAAACCTCCCTATATGGCATTCATTTTGTTTGTTATGTTAAAATTTTGTTTGTGTGCAGGGTATGAAAGAATATTGCATCTTACACTAGCCCAGTCAGAGTTTTCTTTTTCATGCAGGTTTGGAAAAGTTTGGAATGCTAACTGTCATGATGTTGATGGACAGTATTCTAAACAGATTAACCTTATACCACTAGTAATGACAATGCTAGGCAACTCATGCAGACATTAAGAGTAGTAGGGATGAAGTAGACACAGTTATATTTATTCATTCAAATATTTATTAATGCGATAAGAGAACTGGCCACAAGGCCCTTTTTAGTCACTAATGGTGTACTCTCAAGACAACTAAGGTGAAAACACATGGAGTAAAACATGAATATAGACTATAGTAGCAACATTACTACAATAGTAACAAATAAAAGATAATAGCAACAGAAGACAATGAATTAAATGTAACAGTAACATAATAGAATGCATTTATAATTATTACATTGGGACTGCAAACATAGAGAGTTGTGATTGTTCATAGGTTAGTACTAGGCTAACTGCCCTTGTGAGCCATTTTAAGCCTAGCCAATTATCCCTTGTGAGATTCAAACCCTGCACCTTGTGTTTGTAAGGCAAACACCTTAACCATTAGGCCACCCTCCCAACCCAAAAGTTCATTGAAGCTTCCCTGACCGGGAATCGAACCCGGGCCGCGGTGGTGAGAGTGCCAAATCCTAACCACTAGACCACCAGGGAATCCCCTAAGTGTGTTTCCAATCCTAACCAAATTATTATGTGCACGAGGCATGGATGCCAAGAAATTCACCTTGAGAGTGATTAGAATTCCCTGTAGTGCATGGTGCTTTATCTGTTCCATGTGTTACCAGTTACAGAAAAAAATGCAGGAATGCAAAGCATTGTACCATCTTTTAAAGCCTTTGAAAGCGGGTAAAACACTAGCCCAGACAAATATAAAGCAGGCAGAAACAAAGTGTCCAGCTGAAGAACAACTGACCTTAAAAGTTGTTCCACACTTCATTATGTGACACTTTTTATGTGTGGCACAGAAAAAATATCTTTTGCCACTGTTGTTTGCTGAATGCTTCTGCTCTCTGTTAATCCATACATAGCACAAGACCTGATCTTGTCTTTTTTCTGTTTTTTTTTTTCATAATTGCACCGCCCCCCCCTTGCATTACATTCTTATTAATGTCAAAAATGTAACTTGTTATTAATTCACATTTGTAAGTTAGAGCAGACGATGTTATGTAGAAAGCAAGTAAAAGCACAGACTGTGCATCCATTCAGCACCTCTTAAATCAGTTGCAGTCATATTCTTTGAAATAAAAACATTTTTATTTTGAAAGGGTCTGTTACTGATCAACTTTTGTAGGAAGCCTAGATAATCCTGGATGTCCGCATAGCTATCAACCTCTTGAAAGCCTAAAATAGTGGGAGGAGAAAGGCCCAAAAATAGGGATGTATAAATATTGCTCTTATAACTTTGGAAAGTTGCTAGAACAGCAGTTTTTGAGTTAGCATATATTTTTTGAGGGCTATAAAGTCTGAAACCCAAAAGTGTGTCAGTATTTAGTGACTTAAGTCCCCAATGATTTGCCAGAAAACTGCAAATTTTATGAGGAACAGAGCAAAAATGTGAGACAAAAATTTGGACAAATGAGAGTTATGGATGTGGGTAAGTACTAGGCTAGCTGCTTTTGTGTGCCTTTTTAAGTCTAGCCAGTTTCTCTTAAAAGTGAGAATCAAACCCTGTACTTTTGGTAACACCTTAACTACCATGCTAAACCCCACCTTCTGCTTTCTTGGAAATTGGTATATATTTTCCTTATGGACTACTGTATGAAGTACCTTTAATATCACTGTCAAAGCTGGCATTAGGAGTTTTTTAGGTTCATAGGTTTGTACTAGGCTAATGCCCTTGTGGGCCATTTTAAGCATAGCCAGTCATCCCATCTGTGAATCAAACCCTGTACCTTATGCCTGTAAGGTAAATAACTTAAGCATTATGCTAACCCACATTTTTTGTAAGCAAACTGCTGTGGATTGAACCCAGGACCTCATACATCCCCCTCACATGTTGCTAGGTAAATCAATAAACATAGTTATTTATAAAATGCTGTAAGAGAAATTGTGTAAATAAATTGGTCAGTATTTTTCTGTTTAATTTCTTTACCTTACTTTGCAACATGCATTAGCCATATTTATTCTTTTTTCATAATTCCTATCCAATACCATTACAAATAAGAGAATTCAGCAGACTGGCACAGATTGTCAGTCTTGCTTTTATGCCTAGTCGTGTTTCTGAGGATGACTCAGCAAGGCAAACAGGGACACAGCAATGAAGCAAAACTTGTTTGTTTATTAAAAAACACTGAATGTTTTTATCTTTGTAATCAGAACCATAAACTGTGTTCACTGTTTGCTGGGCAACCATGCAATGGGTCATCTTTTACTTTCGCATTCGTTTTGACTCCAGGTAACATTTGGTGCTGCTTTGTCAAGTCACTCCGAAAGTACAGTGTCAGGAGATAAGGGTGGGTGTTCAGCACTGCCTGGTTGCATTTAATGGGTATAGAGCTTCAGGGTTCTTGTAAATGAAAGATGAACAAGACACGGCTGATGGTACCTTGTACACATGCAGTAAATGCTTCTTTTATTTATTTGTTTATTAATGCTTTATTGACTGGGTTAGTCCCAACAGGCTTTTTAGTTGAGACATGATGTGGTATTTATATTACTAGGGGAAAGGTGGCCAGGGTATAGGGGAACTTCTCCTACTCTTTTCAATAAGTGCTGTGGGATCTCTTGAATCCACCTGATCTACCACCAACTCAAGCAGATGGGACCTTGTTTAATGTCTCATCCGAAAGATGAAATACTATGTCATGCATCCTGGGTTTAATGTATGCTTATAAATGTGTATGTATTGTAGACATATGAGCATATGCTTGTCAATGTGTTTTATGTGCATAGAAATGAAAACACTGAAAATGATTCATATCAGACGTTGGAAAACTTGTCTACAACCGGTAGAGAATATACGTTCATTTTGTTCTGAGGACTACCTCCTTTTATTGATTTTGTTTTCAGGCTGACAGGTAAGCTGCTGCTTAGTCTAAGGACTCAGAATTGTGCCCTGAGCATGGATCCTGCTGTCAGCATCAAACCATGACTGCATCTGATACAGGGCTCGGTGTCAGCATCAAATCATGGCTGCATCTGATACAGGGCTCGGTGTCTTTTGCGTCTTGTCACCATTTCTTCTAGAGAGCTCCACCATGTCTGTTGCAGCATCCATTTTGTCTTGTGCCTTTTTTCTGTATTCTGTCAATCTCAAGCATCCTTTTTATTCAAATGAGTTTTATTTTTTATTAGGTTAGACAAAGAGTGTCGCTTGAGAAGAAAATAATATAGTGTACAACTCGTTACACTGATCTAAATTTTGCAAAGCATATAATATTTGTTTCACGCTTTTCGTAAAGAACACTATGCGTTGGCAGCCTGGTCAGGGGGATCTAATTACTTCTGCTTCAGGTCATACATTCAGAAAGCCTTGCTCTTTGTGGCTGTCACAGAAACAGGAGTGATGCATAAATTGGGTATAAGTAATACATGGTTGTCAATCATGGACAGTTATGCATCACTTTCTCTGAAACACCATATCATGTCTGATGCATTTTGCTCAAAGTGAGAACATGCAAAGATATTGGATTGAAATGACCTATAAAACTCACCTGATTCCTGAAAATGCAAGCTTTTTATTCAGGAGTGATGCACCTTACAGAGGTGTTTTGGGTGGGTGAGTCTATAATATCCTCATATCCAATCCATTGGTAGTTGAAGCGGGTAATACTGCACAAAATGACTAGAGGTTCGAGCACACACACTTCTGTAGTGTTGATGTGATCCAGGGTTCCCTATAAAAAAAAGTTAACACCCAAACCACAAAGAGTAAACTCCTTAATCCTAAAGAGTTCAGAAATGCGCCCTGGAACCAAAGTTCAAAATTACATCCCAGAACTATCATGTCACAATAAATAAAAGCCATGTCTTTTGTAGGGGGTGAGTCTCCACACCCCATTGCATGAAACTTTAGCCCCCCCCACACACACACACATCTTCTTTTAACTCAAACTGCAGTCTGAATGTAATGAAATTATAGGAAGTGCAGTATGGGAAAGTCAACAATGGACAAATGTGGCCTGGAAGATACTGGCCAACGAGGTAAAGGTTCATCATTTGTAAGGCAACTGCAGCCGGCGGTTATACAATACAGAATGGTGTGTATGCTATTCTTTGTTTACAGCAACAATCAGGAGTAAGGATGGCCTTCATTTGGTCATGTAAAGAGACTGAAAGGAGAGAGAAACATTAGAAATGTTATCCTGACATGGCATCTAGATAACATGTAAGCAGATGTTCATTTCATTTCTTCTACAGGCACTGCTTCAGTCGCCCACTCTGGAAGTTGTTAAAGAATTTTGACTCTGTTAAGGGATATCATCTTGATGCTCTTTGCCTTTTGGATCGAGTGAACACCGTTCACTGGCGGGAGGATGGTCAGAAGCTGGGCCTCACTTTTCAGCACCTGCAGGTAATGGTGGTAATGTGGAATATGCCATTTTTATTGATGGACAACTCTGTAGACACGCTCATGTTTTTAGTGGTTAAGAGATGCATTTGTGCGGTATTTTTATATCACTGATGCCTTAAGATAGTAGGTATACAAAGAGAAAGGACAAATAAAGCATATTATTTAAAGCATGTATTTATTTTAAAACATACTATTTTAAAACATGTCATGACACTCTGAAAGGTAAAAGGATTAATAGTTATAACCTTGCCGTACTGATTTAGAAATGAGACTTTATTGTTGCCAATGGCCTGTTAATGAATAAGTGAAAGAAATGTGACAAAGAGATGGTCATTAAGATAGCATTGCTGAAAGACTGATATTCACTGATGAGTCCTCAGTCAGAAGCAGAGTTGAATCTGCCTTAGCAGTATACAGTATCTGCATGTGAATTATTCTTTCAGTGCCTGGGATGGTGATAGACCTCAGTGATGCTGTATGCTGTTAAGGTACTCTTAACATTATCATTTCTGATGTTACTCCATATGGACTACCTACTACCTTCTATAGGCCCTGAGATGACCCCCTTCATGTGGAAAATGATGGATGTCTAAGGTGGTGAATCAAGTAGCTGCTTCTCATTTGTCAGCTCAGACAGCTCCAGTCCTTGATGCAGTGGGTTGCCAAAGCACATAGATTACTGCAGACTTCACTAGCATCAGAGAAACATAAGTCAAAATCAGTTGAAGAGATTGTGAGATCTGGTAGAATATTTCAGTTCCAAGAAAGAAACTAGCTGAGATGCTGTGAGGCACAGTGGTGCATGCATGTATGATAAAAACAAACAATTAAAATCTTGCAAAGGAACAGTACAAAAAATTCCATTAGTCATTGTATCTCTCTCATCTAGGCATCATTCCATATCTTACCAGATGGGTAGCAAACTGGCTCACTGACAGAACCCACCTAGTCAAAATAGGGGAAGTCACCGCAAGCAGTAGATCCGTAATGAGCGATGTACCCCATGGATAGGTCTTGGGGCCTCTGTTGTTTAGGATATTTTTCTGAGGTGCAGATCAAAACCAGTGGGCTATGGCTGACCAAGTTTGCAGATGACCGCAAGCTGGGTACTATCATCAGTTCCCCTAGTGATGTAGACATCCTCCAAGAGGGTCTCACCAAAACAAATGACTGGTGCCAGAAACATGGCCTCACACTGAATGCCAAAAAATGCATCATTATCCCCTTTGGGAAGAAAGACGTCCCCACAAATTATAACATTAATAATAATAAGGTCCTAAGCATGCAATAAGTTGTGAGGGACTTGGGAACCCAGATTGATAGCAAACTGACTTTTGACTCCATATTGCCTCCATTGTACGGAAAGCTTTCTATATGGCCCACCTCATTAGTATCTCATCCAGGGACAAGGTGGTCATAACATCCCTGTATTCTTCCCTTACAAGACCCATTAATGAGTACAATGCTCCTTTCAGCATGTACCTCACAAAGCACATGCAACAGTGGAGAGACCACAGAGGTTCCTCACCAGGAGAATCTAGGGCCTCAAACATCTACGCTACACAGACAGGTTAAAGGCCCTGTCCCTCTACTCAGTCTCCTACAGACTCCTCAGAGGTGACCTCTGTCTGGCCTACAAAGCAATCTCAGACCCTGCCTTGATGGGACTGCTGCATATCCGCAAGTCAAGGTCCACTCGAGTAATCCACAAGCGCGACCTCAACCTGGTCTCTCACATCAATAGGACTTGTTAGCAGGACAGATTTATGTCCCAGAGACTCCTCCTTTGATGGAATAGACTCCCTCTCCACATCAAGCAGAGTACCTCAGTAACCCTTTTTAAGTGCAACCTGGATAACTGGATGAGAAACAGAAAACCCACCCCTGGTATTCCACCTGTGTCCCTGCTGGACAGTGGCATTAGGTGCTGACTTGTTGGAACATGGGCTAAATTCATGGCTAGGCTTGTAAGGGCCTCAGGGCCAATAGCTTAGTAATGTCCTTTGAACCTATGATCCTATGATTGGTGGCCAGTACATTGAAGGCCACAAACTGATGCACATTCTCATTAAATACACATACTGCTCAAGCTTGTCTACTCATATAGAAGATGTGAATGTGTGCTGTAGTAGGACTAACTAATTTCTGTCTGATATGGCAACTGCTTCTTACAATGCACGTGAGTTGCAAGATTTAATGTAGAAACATGATTGTATGTAAAAGCATGTTGGTAAGTATGTGCCTGGTAGAATTTTTGCAGGTGTGTGTGTGTGTGTGTGTGTGTGTGTGTGTGTGTGTGTGTGTGTGTGTCTGTGTGCACCTAGAAACATGTTGGTGAGTCTTGTCTGTGTGTGACTGGCGGTAAATACAACTGTGCAACACAAACAGTGGTCTATCTAGACACATGTACTTCATGTTTTGCTTTTTACACAGGCAAGACCAAAAATGCTCTGAATAAATGAATATACCAACACCCTTACAGCATACAGCAACAAGACAATAAGAATGCACTGGCAAGGAATTTCACTATATGCCCAGGGTTCAACAAATTTGTTTTGTTAGTACTTGAACAGATTTAGGTGGCTCCTTATGTTGGGGATTAGCAAAACAAACTTTTACACTGGGAAATGTTTTGGCAACTTAGACTGGATACAGCCAATTCACCCGGTCTCAATGAATGCATTTCAATCAGTGAACTTAAAAAGCGAGGTAGTACATTGTGATTGCTGCTCTTAGTTTTATGTGGGTCACTGTATTTTATTTTATTTTAGTTCAGTTTATGCCAAACTAATAATTTTTTGCTAATTTTCTGCTAGTTGTTTTCCAGCCTTTTCTTAGCTATAAGTTTAAATAAGTCTTGAAGGCGGGTACTTCACCAGTAAATCAATGATATCATGACATTACATTTCGATTGGTTGTTTCTGGGGGTGTGATGTTTCAATCATTTTAGAAGGAAGTGAGGAAACTTTAAAAGGAGTGAGAGGGTTTCATTCATGTTTCTGATGATGTCTGTATAAGTCGATGAAAGTGCTCATCCGTGATTTTACTTAATCAAATAAACATGTATTTTGAGGACCTGTAGTTGGTTTGACTTGCTGGTTGTTTTTGTTTTTTTTATCTACATGAATCATTTAATCAACATGACAGAATATTTTATAAGTAAGCAAGTTGTAGCTTGTATTCAAAATACCTATGCAGTAAAGTAGTATGTGAAATCTAAGTGATATCTGCAGTGCAAACTATAAAATTACTTTCGGTTAATTTTGTTGAATGACTGCCAAAATCTGAATCTAATTAACCCTCCGATAAGATTACCTATTTAGTGACCCACTGTAAAATAATATACTAGCATTTTATGTGCCTAAACTGTTAATAATATTAAATTAGCAAATGTACATTATTTAATCACTTTGTGAACTCATATGGTACAACATATGCATTTCATGTCTAGCAAAGTATGCAACTGTTTAGGTTTCCCAGCTAAGTATTCAAACATTTTTAAATTAATTAAAGTTTTAAATGTAATTTTTGCATAACTATCAACAATCAAACTGGAGGGGAGGTCTTTCCTTGGATTATCATGTATTTCTTTAGGATTCTTTTCATCTCATTGTGTACATTGTGTAAATATGTTATGTTAATTTTGATCCACTTCAAACAAGTGGTTGCATGGGTTAGGCCAGGGGCACTATTGGGAGAGATAAGCATAGTTTATTTATATTTATTTTTATTAAGTTTGTTACAAATGTGAAATATGGCTTTAACAATTTATGTTAAGAATGCATCATGTTACACAGATGCGGGATGGCCATGTATTGTAATCTCTTTATGCACTGCCACACTCTACTGGCCAAAAACAGTACACTGAAGTAATTGTTTTGTATTACCTTTATAATCAGGTCTGTGCTTTTTTTTGGTGGGGGGGGGCAGGGACTGAGGGTCAGAAAAGTGTTTGCTATCTCTGATTTGGTTTTCACATTATTGTTATTATTATTATTATTGTTATTATTATTATTATTATTATTATTATTATTGTTATTGTTATTATTATTATTGTTATTATTATTATTATTATTATTGTTGTTATTATTATTATTATTGTTATTGTTATTAGTATTATTATTATTATTATTATGACAGATGGCTTAATACTAGGAAACTTATTAGTAGCTCAAGGGTAGCTCTAGCATATATGGACAGTTAAGAGTAAATAGACAAGCAACATGTTTTTATGGGGAGCAGTAAACCAGAGTACCCAGAAAAATTATTACAGAGACACAGGCAGAAAACACAAACTCCACTCAGACAACAACCAGAGGTCGGAACCGAAAACATGAGGCAGACATTTTGACCAGAAAGCCACTGTGGAATTGCACATGTAGAGCCGAAATGAAAGTTAAAAACTAGAGCCTTTTAGAACACATTGAAGGTATTAATTAGGAATAAGTCCCTTAAACATTTTATTAACTACAACCTTTTATTTAGGGATATGTGGAAGCATGTACCTAAAATGGTGAAACATTCCTACTGAGGGTCTAAACAGAAATACAAATTCATTCTTACTATAAAGCAAAGTGGAAGTATTTTGTTAGGAAAAGAAAATTTGTATTATTTCTCAAAAAAAAAGAAAAATAATAATAATATGCTGTATTTACAAGCAGCTCTCTTTTATGTCCAAAGGGACTGTAGTTCTGTTTTTACAGTGTCATTTTTTTCTTTCTCTGTACAGACAATATTGCTGTGGGCTGCCAGCTTCTTTCTGTCCCCCGAAGACTGGCAAGAACTCAGTTCAGCAGTGTATCGTCTCCTGGTTGTCCTTATACGGTGTCTAGCAATGAGCAAACTTCCCAGCTTCCTTTATCCCCACATCAACCTCTTCCAAGATGAGAACATTGACCTTAAGCCTCTCTACTGGAAGGTACTGGAATTTGCTAACTGCCCAGAACAGTTCCTACACCTGCACGTGACTCATATGGTTAAGACAACAAAGCAACGCATGGACACCTATGCTCAGACAGTGCTGGAGACACCAGATCAGACGGGAGAACTGTGGAGCACAGCTTACTTCGATGTCCTTCTCAGTAAGGTAGCAACTTGCATCCTGTTTTATCCAATGTCTATACTGCTCTAAAATGTTATGATTATACATCTGTTTAGTATAGGTAAGTGGCTTTAAAATGAACCTCAGAACTCCATACTGTTTAGATTCATATTATTTTATGTATTCCTCAGGACATATTCTTGTCCCTTGACTTTATACTAGAGTTAATCTAGACAATAGATTTCTTCATTTGGGTCTAATCCCTTCTGAAGAGGCAATTACACAGCCAAGGGTAATTCAGTTTAGTGCACATATTCTGCAGGCTATGCAGAGCTGCTATGCTGTTGAAATTAAAAGTTGTGCTCTTTCTCTTCAGTTAGAAAGGACAGATAGCAGCTTATGGCAATGCCTTTATCCATGTCCATGTCAACAAACTGGCATCCCTCTACAGAAGTACCTACTGTGGCTGTTATGGAGCAATTTTTTCTTCTTGGCTCACCAATATCATGAAAAGCATTATGACAGCATGGAGAACTGAATACTTGTGAAAAAGAGGAGACTAATTTATTTTGTAATTATTTCCTTTTGTTGACCAACTTGTCTAGTTGGCCTGGCTTATTTTTTGTGGAACACCAGGGAACAAAGCCCCAGTACAGCATGCAAAATCTTATATACTGATACATTAGATAAGGAAAACAATACATATAAATACAAAATTGCAAAAGTATAGAAGTGATTTATTATCAGGGAACGTAATCAATACTTTAAATGGAGATAGACTAATGTCACTATAATGGCAGCCTTGAAGGTGTTGTAGAAGAAGTGAAAGTGTAGGGCTGCAAGAGGGAGGAAGATAGTATGGAGCAGGCAGAAAGAAGGCACAACACCTGAATGAACAATACTAGGTGTTCAGAGGAATGTTTCAAGTGTGAGTACAGATAAGCTTCAGTTATTGCAGTCACTCCGGGTACAGTGATTTGGAGAATGTGGAGGGAGAAATTGCAGTGGATAGTAGAACAGAAGGGCAGCACAATGATTTGGTGGCAATATCTCAGGTTTACAGCTCCAAAGTCCAAGATTTAAGCCTTACCTTCGGTGATTGCCTATGGGGAGATTTCTGCGGGTACTTAAGTTATCTTCCACATTTGATAGGCAGCAAAAAATCCCACCCTTGCCATTGTGGTCTGGATTGTGGCTAAATAATGCCTGAGAACCAGTTCATTCTGAATTGACAAATAATTATTTAATGTAAGAGAAGATGGACTTAAGATGCAAAAAAAAGAGGAAGGCAGGTTATGTTATAGAAGAAGAGAGTGCTTGGACAACAGCTGGCAGGTCTATATATATACTATTCTGAGATTACTGTACCCCTATGTAAGGTATTGACATGCAGAGAGGAAGTAGACTGTTGATAAGCAGAGGCATTCAGGTAGTCCCATAAGTACTGCTCCATTGTCATTTAAACATGACTTGAAGTTGGACAAAAGAGGACGTGTTCTGTCAGTCAGCCTGATTTCCTTAGATGGAGAGTTCAAGATGGTGGAGCGGTATGAAGCACAGTGGCCATTCCACTATCTTTGTCATTTTTAATGGTGTAATGAAGGTTGACTGCATCTCCATTCTCTGGGTTTGGGGGGTGGGGTACTATTTTAGTGAAAGAGAAGTACAGAAAGCAAATGATAAAGTGTGGTAATTGGGCTTTTCTGGGAAGTGTGACAACTGGGCTTTTCTGGGAAGTTCAGGTCACCCAGGTTTCCTGAGGGAAATGCATCAATGTTTCCTTCAATGAACTTGGCAGCCTGGTGATATTTTTCCAGTATTCAAGAGGCTGGATTGGAGACTGATGTAAAGGCAGAGACATTCAGAGGTCTGCAAACATTAAGACAATAGAAGACATGAACAGCATTACTGAAGATGTTCCACTACATTGTTTTTCATTTGCTTATGTATGGTTACTAATGTGTTTCCCTGCTTCAGTTTCAGGAGTACCATATTCAAGATGCAGCTAGAACCGCCACTATGAAGGAAACTTGGCTTAAAATTGGAGGGATGGATGAAGATAAGAAGTAATCCATGTGATCTCTTCAGCTGGCACAATTTGAGAATAGCAACTGCCTTGACATCACATACTCATGTAGCGATGAACTTTTGATAAACATCTTTAGCCGACAAAAGAATGGAACCACCTCTGTTACGACCCTCATATTATTTACATAAGCTGGTTCCAGCTGCCTTAAATGCTGTCGATCTTTCTTTCACTTGGATAAAGACAATATAGATCAGAATACGGAATAATGTCAGTGTTTGTTTTCTAGGTGACACAAGCAGGACTTGAGAAAACTCCTTCTTGCTTTATTTCACCACAAAAATTTACATGAAGTATTGGTCATAGTTCTGTTCTAAAATTATTTTTACAGCATTTCATTATAATTACGTGAGATGAGATTTGACTTTTTGGAATTCATGAGATGATCTCTTCTTCAAATTTCAGTCCTAATTAATCTTGACTGCCTTTAAGACTGCTCTTAATACAATATTGTAATGTTTACAATGTCACACTGTTCACTTCTTTTTTTTTTCTGCCATACATCTTCATAGCATGGTGTTACTGAGCTGAGATTCTGTTATTTGTAAAACAACAGTGAATTATTTAGTAGGCTGCCACTGTGTTTGATATTGGTATCACTTTCAACAAAGTTATGTGTTTCTTCTTAAAAAATATTTTATTCCTGAGTTGTTTCCAGCTGACAGGTTGATAGATGACCCTTACAAATGGCATGCACTGTCAATGATGGATGTTTCTGGAAAGAATTTGATTGTTTATACCAGCAGTACAAAGGATTATTTCCCCAAAGTTAGTTTATCATAAGATACATATGGATTAACTGTTGTGAAAATTCATAGAACGTAAAACTTGCAAGAGTCCCCCCATTTAAAAATATTCTCATGTAGGATTTAATTCTATTCCTTATAAAAGACTGTATATCTTGGACCAACTGTAGAAATGCAAACTGTTCTAATGTGCTAAAATGCTGTGAAAAATCATTATAGTTACTGAAGTCTGATTGAACTTTTTGGCACTTTTCAGTGTTTTTTTCCTATTTTTCATTTGCACGTATTATAAACTTAGTATTAAGCAACGATCTTTGTACAGTAAAGGATAAATATAAATCAACATAGTAGTTAATGTTATAAACACAAACAACAGCCTCTAACCACCATATACACCTTGGTCTGTATGCAGTTTCACAGTCTGTGTATATCAAAGCTTGAATGGATTATGTAATCCATTTCTTGATGCGGATAAGCCTGATAAACCCAAATGTCTCTTTGCATGGGCAGCCCAGGAACACTGCCTAAAGTAATTCAAACCTTGGACTACAGGATGAGGTTTGTTAGTAGATCAAAGCCTTAACAGTTACATTAAACTTTGATTCCATTTAAAAGATTGACAACCGGAAAACAAAATCACGTATTATCAAACTAAAAAGATCAGATATTGAAAATAACTGATTCCCTAATCAATGTACAAAGTCAAACTCTTATAACTGAAATTATGTAAGACAGTAAATCACTAAATAATGACTTACAACTATAATTATGATGTAACACTAAACAGTTTGGCATTATCAATAGACCAGGGCTGGCCTTTGGTCAGCTGGTACCCTATGCAAAGGGCTCTACAGTGCCCCCCACACCACCCATTGCCCCCATCTTGGTCTACCTACACCATCCAGATTACCTTTTTTCTTCATTTTTCTCAGTTTGCCTTACTCGCCTAGTTGGCCTATGTCTAAAGCCGGCTATGCAATACACATTTTACCTGCTGTTGTTTTATTCAGTATCTTGTACTTGAGAGTAACTATGTTTTCTTAATAAAATATGTTCTGTACCTTTGTTTACATTATGAAAGTTGTATATTGAACTCATCAGTATGTCTCTTCCAGCTTTAATCTTTTTCATTTTCATTACAAATGTCACTATCTTTACCCAATTTCAAAATATAAGTGCACATGCTTTATTCTGCGCCCCTTAATGTGGGGGTGGGGTGGACTTTGTTGCCCTTATTTCCAAACTTATTTCATATTCTAACTCCTTGCTGGAATGCAGCAAAATAACTTTACTGTTGGTATCAGCATTTTCCCTTTTTTGAGGTTGTGTGACCCCAGAATTGGAATATGACTGAGATGGGTGTGGGGATGCAGTCCTGATTTGATTTGAGGGGCTTTTCCCAACTGTGATTTATGGAATACATACTTAAAATTCATATTGTAATTTTTTTTTCAAGGTTTTGTTATTGAATGTTGTTATTAATCTGGAGTTTTCTGTTTGACCATTTTCACACTGGCCTTTCATTATCAGTACTGTGAATGGAATCCACAAAACTGCTGTCATGTTTTGTAAAAAAATAACCACTTTATTGTACCATTGATAAGCTTTGAAGTTCAGGCTTTCCTGGTCCTTAACTGGCCACCTACTTTGATATACTTCTAGTTGTACCATCGTGCAAGGTCCACACCTGGGGAGGTGGCTGTAATTAAGATGTATCCTGGTCATAAAACAGATACACAGACCTTGTTTGTTTGTAAAAATGTTATACTTGTAACTTATGTATTTGTAAAAGTATTTCTTCTAGTAATATTCTCTTTATCTGATTGTTTACTTCTGTGAAATATAATATTCTGAATGTTTAAGTTACACATTTTGCATATGATTAAAAAAATACTACAATTAGGCTAATTTAGCAATTCTGGTACTCTGGTCAGGGTTTCTATGATCTGTCTCTAGCAGGCCAGAATATAGAAAAAATGTCTTTCTAGAGTATGTTATTCATACCTTGACATACCCACACGCTGTAACTGCATTTCTGACATGTTTACAGTTACTGTACTCATTATCCATGTAATCTACAAATTAAGTGTATTACAGATATTTCCCTGTTTGTTTCATAATGTTTAAAGTCCTAATTTTCTTTGCGTAACAGATTGATACCAATTTTAAATTAAATGGAGAGCAGTAATGAAACACTGAGAAAATACAGGCATACATTTGATGATCAGTGAGCATATCCTTACTCAATGAAGTTACAAACTGCGGTAATTTTACCACTTTTATACAAAAATACAGAAAAGCAAGAAAATAAATTATTCAGTATTTCATAACCTCCATTTAATGGTATGGCTTTTCAGTGAACAAATGAAAACGTGCCTTAATCCCTACCAGACACTGTATAACCTTAGTTTTATTAAAAAAAGACTATTATTTAGCATGAATTTTGTTGTCCTGTTAACTACACAATAATGAAACATAAATAAGCGTTGTGTTCTGACTGGCATAAAAGAATCTGTTTGTATGTTTGTATGTTTGTATTCCTTGTAATATATATCCTTTTTATTCATTTATTGAGTAATAAATATGTCATTATATTAAGGAATTCATATTATTTTTATAAATAAAATCTATAATACGTTGACTTCATCATGCCTTTGTTTTTCTTAACGTACCTTCTGCAGGCTATATGGATTACATAGTATATTATTCCAAAGGAACTAGTAAGTAAGTATGTTCACCATGTCTTGAAATGGAAGAATGTGCCCAGGTATGGCCAGCCTACTTGCAGATTAACACAAGCATTTGTCTGTTCTGAATGTTGACTGCATGGATGATAAATTATAGCCATATGGTAGGAAGGAGGTAGACAGAGACATACAGAAAAAGACTTATAGACAGTTATGTACCATACAAAAATCACAGGGTAACAACTAATTTTGAGAATTAATAGTCTGCCCCTCTCTCAAGAACAGTATGAGTTTCAGTAGTGATTACCCCTATCTGTATCCTGATTAATGCTTAGAAGAAAGGTTTTCCTGGGATTTTGAATACAATGTGTGCTTTGCTGCACATATTTTACAAGCAGAATGCACATTTAAAAAAAATCAAGAAATATTAATAAAACTACAGAAACAAAAGTATCGCCCCTTTGTACAGTGCATCATGAAATTGCTTGTAATAGAAATTAACCATATCCTAACAGCAGTAGTTAGAGACCAAGTACTGAACAGACTTTAGGTGACTTTTTGCGATTGATATTACATGTAATAGTAGGAAAGCTGTGTTTATTATGGGCACTTTCAAAGCATACATGGAATATTTTCAGCATAAAACAATGGGTTTGTGTCAGTATAAGGCAGGGAGAGGCATGGGGCAGCGGTACTGGGGTCATGTTTTCCATATTATCAGGAAGGCAGAGCTTCCAGAAGAAAAGAAACCATGAATTCTTTGAACGAGTCACTGTGAAGTTTAAATAGGCCTCCACTAACAGTTTTACTGACGATTCTGTCAGTGGCAATTATTTTACAGCAGCCAGTTCTAGAAGAAATTTTTGAGAACATTTATAGACAATCATGTGCCTACATCTTAGGTTACTGGCCTTCTCCGAGGCTTTTGATTGGAAATGATGCAGCGATAGTGATGACTAATGAGAAGAGGAGGAAGTATTGTCTAGTTCCACGGTGAGTGATTACTTCGTAACTCTTGGTAGTAGAGCAAAAATAATGAAAAAAGAAATGCCTTTAAAGACCCTAGTATGTACTAAACATCACAGCTACGTAACATAGCTTTTCGAAATAGGATTAGAAGAATGATACAAAGCAGCTAAGTCTGTAAGACTGGTGACTGTACAATAAGGATTAAACTACTGAAAAGAGGAAGAGGCTGAAGATAAGGCAGTTTGTGATGACATCTTAATGGAAGATGTCTTTTAGTAGCTAGAAAGGTGCAGGTGGTGAGCAAAAAAACAGCAAAGAATCACTAGAAGCACAGAATGCAGCAGCTTTAACATAATCAATCCCATAAATAAACCTGTACTTACATGAAATTGAAATATCAGCACTTGAAATGCCAAGTGTAGGAAAGCCAAATCCCCCCCCCCCCGAACATACAGAGAAGAGCAAATTTTGAAAATGTCTCTTTCTTCTCCTTAAAACCTCTTTAGCTCCCCCAGCACCCCCACCCCCAACAAACTTATATATACCAACTCTGAGACTGACATACCGGACAGATAAGGGAATATTCTGAGAAATGCCTTCTGGGACTTAATTTATGTAAGTCCGTTCTTTCGATCATTCAGTGTCCATATTTCAGGACTTGCTGTAGTGGGTCTCAACATTTGAAAATGGTTACCAATATGAGTCAGTCAGTTAAACAATGCAAAAACAATATTTCAGTCCTAATTAATCTTGACTGCCTTTAAGACTGCTCTTAATACAATATTGTAATGTTTACAATGTCACACTGTTCACTTCTTTTTTTTTTCTGCCATACATCTTCATAGCATGGTGTTACTGAGCTGAGATTCTGTTATTTGTAAAACAACAGTGAATTATTTAGTAGGTTGCCACTGTGTTTGATATTGGTATCACTTTGAACAAAGTTATGTGCTTCTTCTTAAAAAATATTTTATTCCTGAATTGTTTCCAGCTGACAGGTTGATACATGACCCTGACAAATGGCATGTACTGTCAATGATGGATGTTTCTGGAAAGAATTTAGTTTATACCAGCAGTACAAAGGATTATTTCCCCAAATTTAGTTTATCATAAGATACATATGGATTAACTGTTGTGAAAATTCATAGAATGTAAAACTTGCAATAGTCCCCCCATTTAAAAATATTCTCATGTAGGATTTAATTCTATTCCTTATAAAAGACTGTATATCTTGGACCAACTGAAGAAATGCAAACTGTTCTAATGTGCTAAAATGCTGTGAAAAATCATTATAGTTACTGAAGCCTGATTGAACTTTTTGGCACTTTTCAGTGTTTTTTTCCTATATTTCATTTGCAAGTATTATAAACTTAGTATTAAGCAGCAATCTTTGTACAGTAAAGAATAAATATAAATCAACATAGTAGTTAATGTTATAAACACAAACAACAGCCTCTAACCACCATATACACCTTGGTCTGTATGCAGTTTCACATTCTGTGTATATCAAAGCTTGAATGGATTATGCAATCCATTTCTTGATGCGGATAAGCCTGATAAACCCAAATGTCTCTTTTCACGGGCAGCCCAGGAACACTGCCTAAGTAATTCAAACCTTGGACTACAGGATGAGGTTTGTTAGTAGATCAAAGCCTTAACAGTTACATTAAACTTTGATTCCATTTAAATGATTGACAACCGATAAACAAAATCACATATTATCAAACTAAAAAGATCAGATATTGAAAATAACTGATTCCCTAAAGGCTGAACAATGTACAAAGTCAAACTCTTATAACTGAAATTATGTAAGACAGTAAATCACTAAATAATGACATACAACTATAATTATGATGTAACACTAAACAGTTTGGTATTATCAATAGACCAGGGCTGGCCTTTGGTCAGCTGGTACCCTATGCAAAGGGCTCTACAGTGCCCCCACACCACCCATTGCCCCCATCTTGGTCTACCTACACCATCCAGATTACCTTTTTTCTTCATTTTTCTCAGTTTGCCTTACTCGCCTAGTTGGCCTATGTCTAAAGCCGGCTATGCAATACACATTTTACCTGCTGTTGTTTTATTCAGTATCTTGTACTTAAGAGTAACTATGTTTTCTTAATAAAATATGTTCTGTACCTTTGTTTACATTACGAAAGTTGTATATTGAACATATCAGTATGTCTCTTCCAGCTTTAATCTGTTTCATTTTCATTACAAATGTCACTATCTTTACCCAATTTCAAAATATAAGTGCACATGCTTTATTCTGCGCCCCTTAATGTGGGGGTGGGGTGGACTTTGTTGCCCTTATTTCCAAACATATTTCATATTCTAACTCCTTGCTGGAATGCAGCAAAATAACTTTACTGTTGGTATCAGTATTTTCCCTTTTTTGAGGTTGTGTGACCCCAGAATTGGAATATGACTGAGATGGGTGTGGGGATGCAGTCCTGATTTGATTTGAGGGGCTTTTCCCAACTGTGATTTATGGAATACATACTTAAAATTCATATTGTAATTTTTTTTTCAAGGTTTTGTTATTGAATGTTGTTATTAATCTGGAGTTTTCTGTTTGACCATTTTCACACTGGCCTTTCATTATCAGTACTGTGAATGGAATCCACAAAACTGCTGTCATGTTTTTGTAAATAAATAACCACTTTATTGTGCCATTGATAAGCTTTGAAGTTCAGGCTTTCCTGGTCCTTACCTGGCCACCTACTTTGATATACTCCTAGTTGTACCATCGTGCAAGGCCCACACCTGGGGAGGTGACTGTAATTAAGATGTATCCTGGTCATAAAACAGATACACAGACCTTGTTTGTTTGTAAAAATGTTATACTTATAACTTATGTATTTGTAAAAGTATTTCTTCTAGTAATATTCTCTTTATCTGATTGTTTACTTCTGTGAAATATAATATTCTGAATGTTTAAGTTACACATTTTGCATATGATTAAAAAAATACTACAATTAGGCTAATTTAACAATTATGGTACTCTGGTCAGGGTTAATATGATCTGTCTCTAGCAGGCCAGAATATAGAAAAAATGTCTTTCTAGAGTATGTTATTCATACCTTGACATCCCCACACGCTGTAACTGCATTTCTGACATGTTTACAGGTACTGTACTCATTATCCATGTAATCTACAAATTAAGTGTATTACAGATATTTCCCTGTTCGTTTCATAATGTTTAAAGTCCTAATTTCCTTTGCGTAACAGATTGATACCAATTTTAAATTAAATGGAGAGCAGTAATGAAACACTGAGGAAATACATGCATACATTTGATGATCAGTGAGCATATCCTTACTCAATGAAGTTACAAACTGCGGTAATTTTACCACTTTTATACAAAAATACAGAAAAGCAAGAAAATAAATTATTCAGTATTTCATAACCTCCATTTAATGGTATGGCTTTTCTGTGAACAAATGAAAACGTGCCTTAATCCCTATCAGACACTGTATAACCTTAGTTTTATTAAAAAAAGACTATTATTTAGCATGAATTTTGTTGTCCTGTTAACTACACAATAATGAAACATAAATAAGCGTTGTGTTCTGACTGGCATAAAAGAATCTGTTTGTATGTTTGTATGTTTGTATTCCTTGTAATATATATCCTTTTTATTCATTTATTGAGTAATAAATATGTCATTATATTAAGGAATTCATATTATTTTTATAAATAAAATCTATAATACGTTGACTCCATCATGCCTTTGTTTTTCTTAACGTACCTTCTGCAGGCTATGTGGATTACATAGTATATTATTCCGAAGGAACTAGTAATTAAGTATGTTCACCATGTTTTGAAATGGAAGAATGTGCCCAGGTATGGCCAGCCTACTTGCAGATTAACACAAGCATTTGTCTGTTCTGAATGTTGACTGCATGGATGATAAATTATAGCCATATGGTAGGAAGGAGGTAGACAGAGACAGACAGAAAAAGACTTATAGACAGTATGTACCATACAAAAATCACAGGGTAACAACTAATTTTGAGAACTAATAGTCTGCCCTTCTCTCAAGGACAGTACGAGTTTCAGTAGTGATTACCTCTATCTGTATCCTGCTTAATGCTTAGAAGAAAGGTTTTCCTGGGCTTTTGAACAATGTGTGCTTTGCTGCATATATTTTACAAGCAGAATGCACATTAAAAAAAATCAAGAAATATTAATAAAACTACAGAAATAAAAGTATCGCCCCTTTGTACAGTGCACCATGAAATCACTTGTAATAGAAATTCTCTTTCTCTGAGATAATTGCTAGAATATCCCAATGTTTTCAGTGGGAGAACACTGAGGTTTCTCAGTCACTCAGAAAATATTATTAGTTGTTACAGAAGGATTTTCCAGAACCTACACCCTTTCCTCCCATCCTGTCTGTTTTAGAGGATATATGTATTACTGCCTGAAAGTTTCCTACTAGTCAGCCACCTGTCTTAAAAGACAGAATATATAAAGTTCCTCAGTATTTTAAATGTTTATGCATTATTCCCAAACCTGATCCATCAGCTATAGCCTTAATTGACTCCATTGCTGCTAAGCACTTAAATTCCAATCCTACTCTTTCTAATAAGGATAGGAAAATTTATTGATAGGTATGGGAAAAATATAGTTCTGCAGCTTTGATTTTCAGAATTTTAAATTGTAAAAAAAATTAATTCTGAAACTTTGATTTTCAGAATTTTAAATTGTCATATGTTAAAGTTTATTCTGACATATTGTGAAAGTTACAGTTTCTTCTTTTGAAGAAAAATTGCTTTAAATAACTTAGTTTCTTCTATTGCAAAGGTCACTACTCATTGTTTGCAGTGTGTGTAAGATTATATTGATACTTCATCCAGTGCTATGGCTACTAGTACTGTCTTAAGGAGGTTTGCTTGGCTGCATTCTCAGAATCTCCCAGATCTAAAAAGTGAGATTTTAAATTCTCCCTTTGATAGAGATTTCATGTTTGGTTCCTCTGCTGTAGAAGTGATCAAAACGTTTGATGAATGGGGTAAGCTGATTTAGGGAATCTCTAAGATTTTTGAGCCCTCCTTTTCCAAATTGTCCAAGGGATTTTCTATCTCCTCATCCAGTTTTGACAAAAAACAGAATAAACAGTCTCAACAGAATTCAGGTAAACAGACTTTTAAGAAGAAGTGGCAAGGGTGTTACAAAAAGAAGTTTCAAACCTCCCAAAACCACAGACAGCCCAAAAAGTCTGATTACTATTCAAGAAACCTTGTGACCCCTCCCACTCTGGTACCTATTCTTTTACAGAAAGTCTGAATCTCCATTATTCTCTGTGGCACCAGATTATTTCAGACAAATGGGTTTTGAAAATCATCCAACAGCATTACAGGTGAGAGTGGAAAATAGTCTGATCTGCAAGATGATGAATGACCCTCCTCTACGAGAGTCATTCATCATCCTGCAGATCAGACTCTTTTGTTTCCTCTTGTTCTTGTTCTTCATCACATGCTGTCCCAAAGAATGAAAGAACTAGCTTCTTCCCTCTTCCCAGGTGGGGAAGGGTTTTTATTCAAGGATGTTCTTAGTGCCAAAAAAGAAAATGCTTGGAGATCATTTCTGGATTTCTCTTTCCTAAACCTGTTTGTCATAGTGCACAAATTCAAAATGATGTAACTCTCTGAACCATCTTTGGTCCCTAGGACCTTTTCAAGTAGTCACAGACAACACTGCAGTCATGTTGCACATCAACAAGCAAAGGAACCAAGCCATACTTCCTTTGCAGACTAACCATGCCAACCTGCGATATAGCTTTACAGCACAATCACACTCTACAGGCATCCTACATTCTGTGAGAGCAAAACTGTGTGGGAGACAAGCTGAGCAGGACCAGGGCAGATCCTCATGAATGGAAACTAGATCAGTGGGTGTTCCAAGATTTGATCTGTCAGTGGGAAGTTCCTCAAGTAGACCACACTGCATCCTCTCTGAACAATCAACTGGCAAAATCCTGTTCCAGGACTCCAGGCAAGAAGGCTTGGAAGGCAGATGCCTTTTCTTTCCTTAGAAATGTTCCATTATGCCTTTCCAGTAATATCCAGGGTATTTCTGAAGATTCAGAAGGATTTCCTCAGGATCATTGTGATGACTCCCTCCTAGCCAATGATAGTTCTCCCTTCTTTTGGAAATGGCCAGGTGCAATTACCACAAGCTTCCTCCCAAAAAAATTCTATTCCCACAAGAACAGGAATGTTTGATACTCCCTGACATCAATCACCTTCGACTGACTGCCTGGATGATAGAGTCTTAATTTGTTTTAGGCACCTGTTTTCTGAAGACATGCATCAAGTACTAATGGGGGCAAGAAAATCTGTCACTAGAAAATCATATATTACCAAATGGAAAAGGTTTTCTAACAACATGCCAGCACCCAATCAGGGCTAGTTGTTCTCTGGTTTTACAGTATTTGTGTGAGTTACTATCCTATGGCCTTTCTTATTTGTCTATCAAGGCTCATTTATCAGCCATTTCAGCATGTATGCTCATAGATACTTCTCTTCCAAGGCAGTTTCATGACAAAATGTTCTTGAAAGCGGTTTTGCATAAGAGGTCCCCGAATAAACAGATGGCCCCCTCCTTAGATCTTAATTTTGTGTTAAAGAAGCTAACACTTGTTCCATTTGAACCATCTAACTTGGCTGACTTGAGGTTCTTAACATGGAAAATAGTTCTACTGATTTCTATGACCTCTGCAAGAAGGGTATTTGAGTTGCAAGCTCTTATGGTCAGTCAGCCCTACCTCATTTTCCATAGGGACAGGGTTTCTTTGAGAACTAATCCTTTTATGCCTAAAGTGATATCTGAGTTTACTTTAAGCCAAACTATCCATTTCCCTGTTTTCTTTCCTGAACCTCAAAATGAGGGAGAAAAGATATTCCATACCTTGGATGTTGACAGAAAAATCAGGTACTATATTGAGAGAAGTAAATCCTTCAGATCTTTGGATTAAGGATTAATTCTTCATTTACTGTGAATGAAAGAAGAAGAAGAATACCTGTGTCAACAGAGACTATTTCTGAATGCTTGTCTAAGGTGTGATCTTTTGTTATACTCACATGGCAAACCTATTCCAGGCAGGGTCAAGGCCCACTCTACTAGGGCTTTAACTTCATCTATCGCTTTTTTGGAAAGGGTTGAAATCTAGAAGTATTCTAGATGCTGCAACTTGATTCTCTGTATATAGTTTTACAAGGCACATTAGCTTGATTCCTTCTCTAGGTCTAGATCACGTTTTGCTAGGACCATTCTCCAGATGCTCCTGGACCCTTCTTCTTCCTCCTCTTAAATGTAGGTAGCTATGGTAACCTATCCATAGCTAAAGTTACTGCAGTGATCATTAGAACATAGTACAGTCGAGTAAGTTGAACTGACCATAACAATAGATGTTTGAATGATCACTGTAACAGTAGCCACTCCCTTGTTCCCTCCATCCACCTTGTTTTTTGGTGTGTATTTTATGCCAAGGTGTGGTTGTTGTCCTTTCAGGGCTCAGCATCCCCCTATCTGCTGGCAGGAAAGCTTTGAAGGGCTTTGCACCCAAACATGTCTTTTAGTCAGCTCATCTCAAGCTGCCTGACAGTTTGGGCACGTGGAAGGTGTCCTGAAGCTTTGGAAGCTGGCCTGATCTTACATCCTTGGCAGGATATAATCCATATAGGTAAGACTATATTTTTCTCCCCCAAATACATTTTCAGAAGATCTTATATTTATTTTCCATATAAATCTCTTTCCCAGTTCTGTGTCATTTTGTCCCTATTTCTGAATTTACTTTATATATGTATCCCTTTAGCTTTTTTACTATTCTGTCCATTTTTTTATATAAAATGGTCTCATGTTTTTATATCCTTCAAATAATCTGTTTTTCTTTCAATATGATTTTAGCTTACTACACATCCTTACATACTTTGTTGTTTCTGTTCCTACTTTAGCAACTTGCTTATTGTCATCAAACTCCTGTGCTCCAGGAAACCAACTTCCTCATAGGCCACTGTACTTCCTTCTTTCCTTATGAAAAGACAAAAAGAAAATTAGTCTCAGCCTTTCAGTGTTAACTATACCTCTCCTTTATGTACAACCCTTCTCACTCATACTGAAATCTGCCAAATACAGTGCTTCTTTACATTTCCTTATATCACCACACATTTTCATTTCTTATCTTTGTTTTTGGTCCTGCTATCATAATTAAAGTCACCTTTGATCACTATATCAACATTTAACTTCACATATTTATTAACTCCTCAGACAGATTTATTCTTTCTTCCATTTATACCAGTATGCACATATTCTGCTGTTATTCTCATAGCCCTTCCTCTAAATCTACAGTCCATCACCTCCACCGTTCTTTCTGGCCTAACTACTATAGTATCCAAAGCACCTCAGAATATTTACTCTTCCCATACTCCAGATCACCCCTCTTCCCCATAATCTTTGAAACTGTGTTCTCCGACTTTCACACAGAAATCTAACATCTATTAAACAAATAACTGTCTTGCATTATATTCTTACGCCACTAAAAAAGACAAAACATCTTAATGCAACTGTTATACTACTAACATTAATAGATGCAATAGAACAATTAACCTTTTCATTTTTATGCGTTTTACCTCATTCATTCTCCTTTTCCTATACATAACTGTCTCCAATAGACCTTTTTCACTATTTCTTTGCCACCATCATTATCATTTCTCTCCTTTCCCTATCTTCCTTTACAAATCTAGTTTTAGTAACACTATCCTCATTATTTAACAGTAAACCACCTTTATTTTGGCTCCCTGTTACGCTGTCGCAGACACAGGTTGTCGAATGCATCTTTGTTGAACTGAAAAGCGTGAAAAGGCAAAATATGGAAGCGGCTTTTCAGTGAATTCTTTCCCTGGGAAAGAATTACTTGGGCCAGTTTTGCTACTTTGCCTTTTCGGCACTGTAGTGCGATCTTGGAGTTGGTATATTTAAGTAGGGGGGAGTGTCGGGAGCAAAGCCTCCCACATTATGTAATGTTTTACAGTTTATTTATTTATTTATTTTTTGTTTCGGAACAGTGATTTTTTTTCCCTTGGAAAAAAATCGCTGTTCTGAGGTTTCGACATTGTAAGCTTTCGCTTACATGGAGTTGATTATGTGTCGTTCGCTCTTATGAGCGTGCAATATCATAATATAGACCCTTTATTTTCATTCTTCTATTTTTGCCTTCTGTCCCCCTCAACAACCATTTCTACATCTTCAGACATAAGTTAGTTATCAGTCACATTTTGTTTTTTCAGTTTCATCACTTTGTTCATCATTATTTTTTCTTTCTCTCCCTCAGTCTCTACGCAATCAAACCAAAGCTGCCCTTCCTTTAAACATTTGTATGTGTCATTTTGCAATATTTCACTGTGTGCCCCATTTTTTCACACCAATTACAATGCTTCATTTGACCTTCACTTAGAAGATACGATTATTTTTCCTGATAATAGCACATTTTTTGTCTAGTAAGCATATTTTAATGTTGCAAATGTTGCATTTTTTCTGTTCATTATAACCATACAAATTATATACTACACCTTATTTTTTTTTATTTACAAAATTGACCCCCCCACTTCACATGTCTCAGACTACAACGTTCTCTCATTAATTTTCTAATGCTTTGAAGAAGCCCCTCATTTTTTCATAAACTTCACCAGTTTTAAACTGAAGGGTTGCTATTATTTCCTTTTTTACATGCATTACTGAAAATACATAATTATTCCAATGGTAATTTTACTTCCCAGTTTTCTAACAACAAAACATTAATTGAAAATCCTCAAACATAGGTAGTTATCATTGGGGAGCTTCGTCCAGTCTTCCAGTTGTCCCAAAGTAATGCATGGTTAAGTGACATGCTTAAAGTCACATAATCAGTAAATGAGGGCTGTAGGAATTAAACCTTGTAACACAGGAACTAGAGATCATACCCTTAACCTCTGCACCAACTGCCACAGGCATTAAGTCACAGAAATGCACAGTACCTACGAATGTCAATGGGAATCTTTCTTCAGTGTAATCCTCACCACTGGTCTGCTTGTTTACTATGAGTTTTCTGAACTTGTGCTTCTCCCTTTCTCTCTATACAACCACAGAAGCAAAATAAATTCCTAACTGACGCAATTCCTGCGCTCTTCCTTCAGAGCTCTCTATTTCGAGCTGCTGGTACACCATACCCTACAACAATTTCTTTTGCTGTTCAGCTGCTATTCTAGTCCCATCTGAAACATCAACCTGCTGAACAGTTCCTTTCTAAAGTGGAAGGAATATATTTATGTATCACGTCTAACCCTGAAATTGCACTTTTATTTGTAGGCTTATCCTCATTCATTAAATCCAACATTGTATCATTTAGTCTTCCTTAGGATGACACAGTAACAAATACTCCTCAGACTGCATAAGAACTTCATTCTGGACAATGTCTCCATAGTGCATAGTGCATACTAGACTCAGCAACATCACAAATCTCCTTCACCTCCATCTTGGCAACTCTCTCCATGTGGAAACAGCTGTCCATTACCTCCTATCAAAAAGATCAGTGAAATTCCACAATGCTGTGGTCAAATTTCTCCAAGTTAGTATTAATACCACCTTGGGTCTACCTGAAAATAGGTCATAGGCCTTCCTTGTCTTGAAAAAAAAAGATGCTACAACACTTCAGTGGCAGTCTAGTAGTGCAAAAAAAAAATGCTAGCTTTGAGAAAGTGACCTTTGTTCATTCTTTGTTTAACATATTTTGGTAGAGTGGCAACTGGCAGGTTCCTGTGAGACATGTACAGTTATATTGTGTGTGTGTGTGTGTGTGTGTGTGTGTGTGTGTGTGTGTGTGTGTGTGTGTGTGTGTGTGTGTGCTGAATGTGCTTTTCTTTGATTCTGTTTATAAGATGGGCTGGTTACCCTCTTAACCTCCCAAACTACAAAGGATGCAGTTGGGCTTAAGGTGTGAATTACAACTCTGTACTACTTCCAGCACTACCACTGATACTGAGACATGCGCTGGTGTTTCAGATTATGAACCTTCACAAACAATGCTCACTGTAATTTTAAAACAACTTAAGATAAGTATGTAAGTCATTGCCACTGCTCTAGTATTTTTCAGCCTTAGTTACTGTACCATGTTTACCTTAGGCTCGGTGATACCAGTAGCTGCAGAACTCTGTGGCTTCCTGTTCCTATTGTATTCTACCTGTCTTGTTAGATCTGCATTGCCTTCCAGTTGCAGCCACACCTATGCCTGATGCCCATTTATAAAGCCCTGAGCAGCTTGCATCCCCCTTGTTTTAAGGAGACGTCTGCTACCCTACATCTCATTCCTTTCATTCTATTCGGCTGTTGAAAGACTGCTAGTGATTTCAGTGATGTACTTTGAAATATCAGGCAGGCATTCCTTTGCCTGTGAGTGTTGTATCTTTCAGATTGGCCATCTCCACGTGTTTCAGCTTACATGTTAGAGGCATCAGGAGATTTTAACGCACCTTCCTTTGTTGATTCATTTTATTTCATCTTCACCGGAGGCTGTTTAATTTTTAGATTTTTACTTTGTTTAAAAATCTTGTATTTCTATAACACAGCTAACAGATTTTCATTATTCTGCCTGGTACTAGTTGTCTTAGTTCATATATTCTGTGATTTCAAAGTATTTACATGTATTTTAGTGCTTATAGTGCTGTTTATCACATTATATTGCTAGTATTGTTATTGCATCTTGTTTATCAAAACAATTGGTCAAAGTTGTTATCTTTTGTACATTTTCTATGTAGTAAACATTTAAACAATAAATGTTTATTGTCAGATTTTAAAATTTATTTAGTTTAAATATTTGTCTTTATTTATTTTAATTCCATTTGTTTACTGAGATAATCTGACTAAGCAAAATCCCACTTTCAACAGAGGCCCAGGTAGAAAAACCCCACAGTAATACAAAACAGAGACTGAAAAAAATAATAAACGTTGTATGCACAACTCTAGAAAACATGATTGATAAGTGCAAGCAATTACAGCACATAGCAAAAAGTATGCATGCTAAGTATGGACGTCATGGCTGACATTTATAATATTAAGAGTCATAGAACATTTAAATATTACCATGATAAAAATAGAAAATATGAAAAAATAGCAATATTGAAATTAAGAAGTTATGAATGAAATAATATGGAGTAATTAAGGAAAAGCAAACTAGGAGCAGAAATTAGCTAACAAAACATTTATAGAAAAATATCAGGTGCATGAATAGGACCATATAGAGGCTAGATAGGTTTTTTAGTGTTCATTTCTAATATCTGGAGGGTTAGAATAACGTAATTTGGCTACATGAACAGAATATAATGAGCAATCATGATTATTATTAGCTTTAAATACCTCTGTTACATTTTGTGACTGTAATCTTAGATTTCTGGTTAGAACATATTTACTAAGTAAAGTAGAAACTGGTGGATATATGTTTCACAGGTAGTTCTTAACTGGTTAAATATCAATAGATGCTTTAGCTCTAGCTAGGCAATATTTTATTATACTAAATGCACTTACCACTGAAGTTCTTTCATGGAGGCCTATATTAATCAAATCTACGACTTAGTTTTGGCTACTGAGAGAAGAAAAGATGCCCAAGTATGTAAGTGGATATTTGGCATCTCCTAAGTCCCCTTTTTTGGCTGGAGCACTGAGTTTGGAAAGGTCTATTCAGGGGAAAATCACTGTCATGTTTCTCTTCTATCTTCACAAGCTCACTAGTGAAATTGTTGAGTGTGATGAACATCATTGAATGCAGTTCAGTATAGAAATGGCTCATTGTGTATACACTTTGCTGTGGAAAGTTAGGGATGGGCAGGTCTCTTTATCCCAAGTTGTCACAACATCAGAGCTGATTACATTACATACAGGTACAGGGAGTGCTGCCCCCTTCATGGGAGTATGAAGGGCTTTGGTACCTTTAGTATGCATGGATTGCTGTAGTTTAGTGAAAGTAGCCTACATTTGTAGAATGTTTGTTAGTGATGCAGTGCTGCACGTACAGCAAACATACCTGTGACAATGTGGTTTTCACTGTTACTGTAAGAGTGTGGTTTTAACTGTTACTGTAAGGGTGTGGTTTTAACTGTTACTGTAAGGGTGTGGTTTTCACTGTTACTGTAAGGGTGTGGTTTTCACTGTTACTGTAAGGGTGTGGTTTTCCCTGTTACTGTAACTGTAAGAGTGTGGTTTTTACTGGTACTGTAAGAGTGTGGTTTTCACTGTTGCTGTAAGGGTGTGGTTTTCACTGTTACTGTAAGGGCCCACTCATGTGAGATTATTGACCTTCCAATGAAAATGGAGCAAGCATTTTTGAAATTTACAAGCCCAAGAGAATGTGCAGTTTGAGGGATGTTTTCAATGAAGAATAGAATTTTTAACCCCTTTAGTTTGGTTTAAAATGATAAAAAAAGAGTGTCGTCCACGTTCATTTGATCTTGTCCAATTAATATCTTAACTGATTTTATTGAATATTTGCATCAGACCACTTCTTTCCTGAAATTTAGAATGAATAGTATAGGTTTTTTGGATGTATAATGTTTCAAAACCCCCTGAATATGAGCTTATATAAAAAAAAATATGAGCTTTATATAAAAAGTGCAAAAAAACTGAATACTCTGCACCATAGTAGTATGTATCCAAAGTCTGTGCGACAATTCTACAGACTCATTAGACAGTTTATAGCCTGCTACAGACCACCCTCCCAAACCCAGGAACCCCACTCGGCCTTCCTGAGAACACTGGAAAATATGAAGGTCTCTCCAAACACCATTATATTGGGCGACTTCAACTACCAAACATAGACTGGGAGCATTACTCTAGCTCCAACACCCTAGCCCAAAGGTTCCTAGAATTTATAAACTCAAATGCTATGGAACAACTTGTTACCACTCCCACAAGAGGGGAAAACATACTGGACCTGATCATCACCAACATAGGGACTCTATGCTCCAGACCAGAAGTGTATCCCTCATTGGTAAGATCAGACCATAAACTAATCTCACTGGATATTCACATCCCGACTCCACCCCCTGCCCTGAAAACCACAGTGAAAAACTTCTCTAATGCAAATTTCACACTCCTCAAAACTGAGGTGGAATCCTTCAAAGCCCCTGGGCCTGTGGAAAATATGGCCCAGACCGCAGAATCCTTTATAAACGCATTCTATGAACACCTTCAGGAATGCATGGATCATGCAATCCCAAATAAAACCAAGTCCCAATCCTCCAAAGGCAGACGTCCTGTCTGGTGGACCCCAGCCATATACAAACTATACAATAGAAGGAGGAAGCTACTAAATGATGGAGCAAAATCCCAAAAAGGGACGGCATCTCTGATCAGTATTAGCAAAAAACTATGGGCACTCATAACATCGTCTAAGGCCAGCTTTGAGAGAGAAATTGCACAGGACACTAAGGATAATCACAAGGCTTTCTTTAGTTATGTTAGGAACCTGGGTGGGAATTCCCAGATATGCTCAGAATTAGTCCAAAATGACAAAAAATACACCGAACCCACAGACATTGCCAACATCCTAGCTGACAGATTCAGCGCAAACTTCTCCCCCCCTCCCCACCAAAAGGGCAAATATCTATCCCAGCAGAGTGCTGCCCCCCTGGCATCTCAGATGCTCAGGTAAGAGCTGCCCTCTCCAAAGCTAAAACACAGCATCAATGGGACCAGACGGTGTCCCGGGCTGCGTCCTACATGAACTCCAAGAAGAGCTAAACCCAAACATAAAACTACTGTTCAATCTCAGCCTTACTACAGGATATGTGCCCAAAGAGTGGCATACAGCAATAGTGGTCCCTCTCCACAAAGGTGGTGCCTCAACAGATCCTTGAAACTATCGCCCCATAAGCCTGACTAACTTGGTCTGCAAAGCTATGGAAAGGATCATCATGGACCTCATAAATAAAGATATTGGGGACCTACAGACACTGGATCCCACCCAGTTAGGCTTTGTTAAGGGCAGATCCTGCCTCTTAAACCTGGTTGATTTCTTTGAAACAGTCACCAAGGCCATTGATGAGGGGAAGGTGGTCCACACAGCCTACCTGGACCTCGCAAAAGCCTTCGATACAATACCCCACTCGGGCATTATAGATAAGCTCACCAGATTAAATATAAACCCCTGTGTCACTAAATGGGTTGCAAACTGGCTCAAGGACAGAACCCACATGGTTAGAATTGCTGGAGCCATGTCAGACTCCAAACCAGTTACAAGTGGCATACCACAAGGCTCAGCCCTGGGACCTCTCTTGTTCGGTATATATTTCTCAGAGGCACAGGCCAACACGGAAGGACTATGACTGGCCAAATTTGCAGATGACTGCAAACTGGGCGCCATAATCGACACTCCAGCCGACACAAGCATCCTCCAAAAGGGCCTCATAGAAACAGACAACTGGTGCCAGAGCCATGGCCTCAAGCTAAATGCCAAAAGTGTATAGTCATCCCTTTGGCAAAACAAAGTGCCCACAAATTACCACATAGGTGGTAATCCATTAAGTACAGAAGAAGTAATTAGGGACCTGGGGACCCAAGTTGACAGCAATCTCTCATTTGACAACCACGTGGCCAAAGTAGTTAGAAAAACATTTTATATAGCCCACCTAATCATGAAGGGATTCACATCTAGATCAGGGGAGGTCATCGTGCCTCTTTACTCATCCCTCATCAGGCCCATAATTGAGTACAATGCCCCTTTTGGGATGTACCTTACCAGACACCTGCAGCAACTGGAAAGACCCCAAAAGTACCTCACCAAGAGGATCAAAGGGCTCAAACAGATGCCATATGCTGCCCGGTTAAAAACTCCAGCTCTACTCAGTGGCATATCGCCTGCTCAGAGGTGATCTGTGCCTGACATATAAAGCCATGTCCAACCCGGAATTAATGGACATGCTGCACCTCAGAAAATCCAAATCCCATCGAGCTATGCGCCGAGAGACTTGAACCTCAGCACTGAAATAAATAGGACATGCTGGAGGGACAGATTCATAACCCAGAGGCTCCCTTCACTCTGGAATAAAATCCCAGTCCAGGTTAGGCAGAGTCCCTCATTGACTCTCTTCAAGAGGAATCTTGATGAGTGGATGGGAGATCGTAGGTTTACCCCGGGTATCACTTCTGTGTCACTGTTAGACAGAGGCACAGTATACTAACCTCGAAAAAGGACATAGCAAAATTAATTTAAAATGGGTGGCGAAGGCCAAACACACTCTGGCTAGGCTTATAAATGCCCTAGGGCAGATAGCCTAGTATGAACCTATGAACCTATGAACCTATAAACAACAGTGATGACACTATGCTGCAAGCCTTTAATGATTTGAAGCAAGATTTTTTTTGCATAGAGGCTATACGGAGACTGAGGTTAATAGGGCATACAATGAAGTTATAGGAAGTAGGGATGGTTCAGCTAGAGCTTAGTTTTCTAGTAATAGGAACTCCAACTCCCTTTAATCTAATAGATTTAATGGCTTGAGAATGTGCCTTACATACTCTAATAATATGCACCTAGTGTGTGAAGTCATTAAAAGGAATTAGCCCATGTTAATGACTAATGAAAGATATAGAAATCTTTTAGGTGAGGTTCCTCACTTCTCTTTTAAGAACAAACTTTGGGTAAACCAGGAAAACAAATTTATTGTAAGGGCAATGTAAGCACATTAAGACATCTAATAAATTTACCATCCATAATGTGGTGTATCATGTAAAAGGAAAATTTAATTGTAATAGTGCTGGGGTGGTATATGTGGCTGAATGCCAATGGTGCCCTCATTTTTATATTGGCAAGACCGAACGGCATTTAAAACAACAGATTTATGATCATCAATATTCTATATCTAGAAAGGATTGTACCAATAGTCTAGCAAGACATATTGCTGAATTCAATGACCATTTCTTTTTATTTATGGTCATTGAACAGGTTTTTGATAACCCAAGAGGGGGTCCATGGCCTTTGAGATTGGAACTGAGGGAACTGTGGTGGCACATTTTAACAAATGCTTACATGTTTCCTGGTCTCAATGAAATGAGTTCTGTCAAATGTCTCAACATTGAAGTCATTGGAGAGGCGTTAAAATATTTTTTATGCAATATGCAAATATGTAAATATGTTATCTTCCCTGTTGTGTTGCAATGAGTTAATGTATTTAAGGTTGTGTTTATATGTGTATACACATCCTGTGATATATATGTAGAAGTTATCTGTACTTTTATTTATATACATTGTTTATTTTATATATTTATACATTTTAAACTGATTATCATCTTTAAAAGTGTTTCCATGCATTTAGGTTGTTGTTGCTTTAAACACTAATTGATGAATTTATGATGTCATCCTAAGGGTTTATTTAAATCCCTTTATTCATTATTTATGTTGTCTGAAGAAGGTTGCATATGTTTGCATCCGAAAGCGCTTACAATAAATTTGTTTTCCTGGTTTACCCAAAGTTTGTTCTTTTTAGAAGTTTGTTTTTCGGTTTTCGTTATTTATCTCTTTTAAAACAACTTGTCTCTGAAGCATAGGCTCTGTTATAAATCTCATAATTAAAATACATATAAGTACTAGAATGGGAACATTTCCATGTAGATCTTGCAATATGTGCAGGTATATAAGCGTGCATGTGAATTTACACATCCATCTACAAATTGTGTGTACAGGTTTGTTTTTTATGCAGATTGCAAAAGTGCTAACCTAGTCTACCTAGCTGTATGCAAAGTCTGCAAAATGTTTTATGTGGGTAAGACCAATCGCACTTTAATGGAGCGTACGAGAGAATATTACTACAATATTAGAAAGGGCGATCAAAGAAATGCACTCTCTAAACACATTCAGGTTAATAGTAAAGAGCATGTTTTTGAATTTTTGGTCTTGCAGTTGTATAAGGCGACTATTAGAGGAGGAGATGTAAGAACATGTACTGAATGTTTAGAAAGTAATTGGATTTTAGAATTTCAAGCTCATAAAGGATTGGGGCTTGTCCTTTAAGACTGTTCTTAAAGTCATATGACATAGCCTGCTGATTTTTAAATTTTGTTTTTAAATGGCTTTTTCATTTGTTGTATTATGGTCTGATGAAGTGCCTGAGTATATGGCGTGAAAGCGTTTTCTGTGTTTTTATTTTTGCCAGTATTATTAAATGGAACATTTTATATGATGTGTTAGCTGTTTTTCTATAATTTTTCTTTTTAATAAAATATCTACATGTCTGTACAGGAGAGTATTTATAACATGTTGTTGTTGTTGTGTCTTTCAACTTTTCCCGGTTAGGGCTCGCCACAGTGGAACTCCGGTCCGCTAATGATTGACAGTAGATTTTTACATGCTGAGTTGCCGGCCCTGACGCACAACCTTCAAAGAAGGTACGCCCATTCACGCATGTCTCCACACAGAATACGCTCTAGCTGAGAATCGACAGGACATCTTATTGTGAGACAACACTACCGCAGCACCACCACTGCAGTTTATAACATATTGTATGTTATTCAGAGATGTCTTTTTAGATCTTAATTATCATATGTAATCATGGTTAGAGCATGTGTTATGGCTGTGGTGAATAGGTATTTTAACAAAAGGGAGGAGCATAGGGTGACATACAAGAGTGGAGGAAGATGCACACAGGTGGATTATATCTTATGTAGAAGGGCCAGTCTGAAGGAGATTGGAGACTGTAAAGTGGTGGCAGGGGAAAGTGTAGTTAGGCAGCATAGGATGGTGGTTTGTAGGATGACACTGGTGATCAAGAAGAGGAGGATGAGTGTGAGGGCAGCACCAAGGATCAAATGGTGGAAATTGAAAAAGGGTAATTGTGAGGTGGAGTTCAGGGATGAGTTAAGACAGGCACTGGGTGGCAGTGAAGAGTTACCAAACAGCTGGGTAACTACAGCAGAGCTAGTAAGGGAGATGGCTAGAAAGGTGCTTGGTGTGACATCTGGACAGAGGAAGGACGACAAGGAGACATGGTGGTGGAATGAGGAAGTACAGGAGAGTATAGTATACAGAGAAAGAGGTTGGCAAAGAAGAAGTGGGATTGTCAGAGAGGTGAAGAAAGTAGATAGGAGTATAAAGAGATGAGGTGCACGGCAAAGAGAGAGGTGGCGAAGGCTAAGGATAAGGCATATGAAGAGTTGTATGAAAGGTTGGACACATACCTCTCAACTGTACAGATTTTTGCAGAATGTCCAGATTTTGGCCTTACATGTTTGATCCAGTTTTCATATACTTGTGGTTTTCTGGCAAATTAGTGGTAAATCATTACAGATTGCAGTTAGAAAATAATGACAGTCATTTGAGTTTCAGACTTCATATCCTTCAGAAAACTCATGCTAATGCAAAACCTGTTATTGTATCAACTTTCTAAGTTTGTAAGAGCAATATTTAAAAATTCTCCCTAGTTTTGGGCCTTTGTCCCACTTTTATTTATAGCTTTGTCCAGATTTCTTGGTCTAAGAGGTTGAGAGGTGTGGTTGGACACTAAGGAGGGAGAAAAGGACCTGTACCGATTGGCTGGACAGAGGGACCGAGCTAGGAAAGATGTGCAGCAGGTAAAGGTGATAAAGGATAATGAGGGAAACATGCTCACAGGTGAGGAGATGGAAAGAGTAATTTCAGGGGTTGATGAATGAAGACAATGAGAGGGAGAGAAGGTTGGATGATGTAGGGATAGTGAATCATGAAGTACAATGGATTAGCAAGGAGGAAGTAAGTATAGCTATGAAGAGAATGAATAATGGAAAGGCTGTTGGCCCAGATGACATACCTGTGGAAGTATGGAGGTGTTTAGGTGAAATGGCAGTAGGGTTTTTAACCAGATTGTTTAATGAAATCTTGCAAAGTGAGAGGATGCCTGAGGAATGGAGAAAAAGTGTTTTGGTACTGATTTTTAAGAATAAGGGTGATGTGCAGAGCTGTAGTAACTACAGAGGGATTAAACTGATCAGTCACAGCATGAAGTTATGGGAAAGAGTAGTGGAAGCAAGGTTAAGAAGGGAAGTGATGATTAGTGATCAGCAGTATGGTTTCATGCCGGGAAAGAGCACTACAGATGCGATCTTTGCTCTGAGAGTGTTGATGGAGAAGTACAGAGAATGTCAGAAGGAGTTACATTGTGTTTTTGTAGACCTAGGGAAATCATATGACAGGGTGCCTAGAGAGGAGTTGTGGTATTGTATGAGGAAGTCAGGAGTGTCAGACAAGTATGTAAGAGTGGTACAGGATATGTACGAGGGTAGTGTGACAGCAGTGAGATCTGCGGTGGGAGTGATGGATGCGTTTAAGGTGGAGGTGGGGTTACATCAAGGATCAGCTCTGAGCCCTTTCTTATTTGCAATGGTGATGGACAGGTTGACAGACAAAATCAGACAGGAGTCCCTGTGGAGTATGATGTTTGCAGATGACATTGTGGTCTTAGTGAGAGTAGGGAACAGGTGGAGGAGACCCTGGAGAGATGGAGATATGCTCTAGAGAGAAGAGGAATGAAGGTCAGCAGGACTAAGACAGAATATATATGTGTGAATGAGAGGGAGGATAGAGGAATGGTGAGGATGCAAGGTGTAGCGGTGGCGAAGGTGGATGAGTTTAAATACTTGGGGTCAATAGTTCAGATTAACGGTGAGTGTGGAAGAGAGGTGAAGAAGAGAGTACAGGCAGGATGGAATGGGTGGAGAAGAGTGTCAGGAGTGATTTTTGACAGACGAGTACCTGTAAGAGTGAAAGGGAAGGTCTACAAGAGGGTAGTGAGACCAGCTATGTTATATGGGTTGGAGACAGTGGCATTGACAAAAAGGCAGGAGTTTGAGCTGGATGTGGCAGAATTAAAGATGTTAAGATTTGCACTGGGTGTGACGAGAGTGGACAGGATTAGGAATAAGTATATTAGAGGGTCAGCCCAGGTTGGAAGGTTTGGAGACAAAGCCAGAGAGGCACAATTACATTGGTTTGGACATGTGCTGAGGAGGGATGCTGAGTATATTGGGAAAAAGATGCTAAACATGAAGCTACCAGTTAACAGGAAAAGAGGAAGGCCTAAGATAAGGTTTATGGATGTGGTGAGAGAGGATATGCAGGTGGTTGGTGTGACAGAGCAAGATGCAGAGGACAGGAAGAAATGGAAACAGGTTATCTGCTGTGGCGACCCCTAACGGGAACAGCCGAAAGAAGATGATGAATCATGGTTAGAACATTTGTAGGAAAGGTGTACACATAGAAAGTCTCTGATGAAAATTTAATTCAGCTCTAAAGCTCTAATATACCAGCAAATGAGAAGGTGGAAGCAAAGTAATCAATAAATGGTTTTCTTATGCAAATATATAGCATTAATCACAGACCTTCAGAAACACAAACTACCCATTTGTGTTGAGCATTTGCATTAGTGTGAGTCTCAAAGACAGAAAACGAGAACAGTATATTAAAAAAGAGAAATATGTAAAGAAATACATGACTAAATGTGGAAATGTAGCTGTGTGTATTTCTACATTTCAAGAGCAAAACATTGCAATTTGACTTTTAGTCTATGAAATTTTTTAAGTTACTAGATGATATAGTCCTTCCGAGTTGCAATATCTGATTGGGTCTAGAAGTCAGTATCTAAATAACTTTCATGCCAGTGAAATGATATGATGTTCTTCCTGTTGGACTTCCTTGTGCATTCATACACCGAGAATGAAAGGAGGCAAAATGATGACACTTAAAACTCACCAAAGCTGGATGGTATCCAAGACACTCTTGGATGGCCCTGATGACCAGAAAAGTCCAAGGAACAGGAGGTGAAATAACCTGAGCTGCTTTCAGCACAGTGCACATTTCACCCCAGGCTCCAACACAGTGGACATTTCACCCCAGCCTCCAACACAGTGCACATTTCACCCCAGACGCTAGCACAGATCACATTTCACATCCGGGTCCAGCATGATGCACATTTCACCCCAGGCTCCAGCACAGTGCACATTTCACCCCTCCCGGGCACAGCATAATGCACATTAAACCCTAGGCTCCAGCAGAGTGCACATTTCATATCCGGGTCCAGCATGATGCACATTTCACCCCAGGCTCTAGCACAGTACCCATTTCACCCCAGGTTCCAGCACAGTGCACATTTCACCCCACTGGGCCCAACACGATGCACATTTCACCCCAGCCTCCAACACAGTGCACATTTCACCCCCCGGGCTCAGCACAATGAACATTTTACCCCAGGCTCCAGCACAGTACCCATTTCACCCCAGGCTTCAGCACAGTGCACATTTCACCCCCTAGGCCCAGCACGATGCATATTTCACCCCAGGCCCCAGAACAGTGCACATTTCACCCCCCGGGCCCAGCACAATGAACATTTCACCCCAGGCTCCAGCACAGTGCACATTTTTCCCCCCAGGCCCAGCATGATGCACATTTCACCTCAAACTCCAGCACAGTACACATTTCATCCCAGGCTCCAGCACAGTGCATGTTTCATCCCCAGCTCCAGCACAGTGCACATTTCACCCTGTGGGCCCAGCACGATGCACATTTCACACACGGCTCCAACACAGCACTCATTTCACCCCAGGCTCCAACACAGTACTCATTTCACCCCAGGCTCCTGCACAGTGCACATATCACCTCCAGCACAGTGCACATTTCACCCCAGGCTCCAGCACAGTGCAAATTTCACCCCCTGGGGCCCAGCATGATGCACATTTCACCCCAGGCTCCAGCACAGTGCGCATTTCACCCCCTGGGCCCAGCACAGTGCAAATTTCACCCCAGGCTCCAGCACAGTGCACATTTCACCCCCCGGGCCCAGCATGACGCACATTTCACCCCAGACTCCAGCACAGTGCACATTTCACCCCCCCCAGGCCCAGCATGATCCACATTTCACCCCAGGCTCCAGCATAGTACCCATTTCACCCCAGGCTCCAGCACGATGCACATTTTATGCCAGGCTCCAGCACAGTACCCATTTCACCCCAGGCTCCAGCACAGTGCACATTTCATCCTTCCAGGCCCAGCACAATGCACATTTCACCCCAGGCTCCAGCACAGTGCATATTTCACTCCCCTCAGCCCAGCATGATGCACATTTCACCCTAGGCTCCAGCACAGTACCCATTTCTCCCCAGGTTCCAGCACAGTGCACATTTCACCCCCAGCTCCAGCACAGTGCACATTACACCCGCTGGGCCCAGCACGATGCACATTTCACACACGTTTCCAACACAGTACCCATTTCACCCCAGGCTCCAGCACAGTGCACATTTCACCCCCAGTTCCAGCACAGTGCACATTTCACTCCAGGCTCCAGCACAGTGCACATTTCACCCCCGGGCACAGCATGATGCACATTTCACCCCAGGCTCCAGCACAGTGCACATTTCATCCTCCCAGGCCCAGCACGATGCACATTTTACCCCAGGCTCCAGCACAGTGCATATTTCACTCCCCCCAGCCCAGCATGATGCACATTTCACCCTAGGCTCCAGCACAGTACCCATTTCTCCCCAGGTTCCAGCACAGTGCACATTTCACCCACAGCTCCAGCACAGTGCACATTCCACCCGCTGGGCCCAGCACGATGCACATTTCACACACGGCTCCAACACAGTACCCATTTCACCCCAGGCTCCAGCACAGTGCACATTTCACCCCCAGCTCCAGCACAGTGCACATTTCACTCCAGGCTCCAGCACAGTGCACATTTCACCCCCTCGGGCCCAGCATGATGCACATTTCATCCCAGGCTCCAGCACAGTGCACATTTCACCTCCAGGCCCAGCATGATGCACATTTCACCCCAGGCACCAGCACAGTGCACATTTCACCCCCAGCTCCAGCACAGTGCACATTTCACCCCAGGCTCCAGCACAGCGCACATTTCACCCCCAGGCCCAGCATGATGCACATTTCACCCCAAGCTCCAGCACAGTACCCATTTCACCCCAGGCTCCAGCACGATGCACATTTCACCCCAGGCTCCAGAACAGTACCAATTTCACCTCAGGCTCCAGCACAGTGCACATTTAACCCCCAGCTCCAGCACAGTGCACATTTCACCCCGTGGGCCCAGCACGATGCACATTTCACACACGGCTCCAACACAGTACTCATTTCACCCCAGGCTCCAGCACAGTGCACATATCACCTCCAGCTCCAGCACAGTGCACATTTCACCCCAGGCTCCAGCACAGTGCACATTTTCTCCCCCGGGCCCAGCATGATGCACATTTCACCCCAGGCTCCAGCACAATGCACAGTTCATCCCCCAGGCCCAGCGTGATGCACATTTCACCCCAGGCTCCAGCAAGTTCACATTTCACCCCCCCAGGCCCAGCATGATGCACATTTCACCCCAGACTCCAGCACAGTGCACATTTCACCCCCAGGCCCAGCATGATGCACATTACACCCCAGGCTCCAGCATAGTACCCATTTAACCCCAGGCTCCAGCATGATGCACATTTTACCCCAGGCTCCAGCACAGTACCCATTTCACCACAGGCTGCAGCACAGTGCACATTTCACCCCCAGCTCCAGCACAGTGCACATTTCACTTCAGGCTCCAGCACAGTGCACATTTCACCCCCTGGTCCCAGCATGATGCACATTTTACACCATGCTCCAGTACAGTGCACATTTCACCCCCCAGGCCCAGCATGATGCACATTTCACCCCAGGCTCCCAACAGTGCACATTTCACCCCCAGCTCCAGCACAGTGCACATTTCATCCCAGGCTCCAGCACAGTGCGCATTTCACCCCACCTGGGCCCAGCATGATGCACATTTCACCCCAGGCTCCAGCACAGTGCACATTTCACCCCCAGGCCCAGCATGATGCACATTTCACCCCAGGCTCCAGCACAGTGCACATTTCACCCCCAGCTCCAGCACAGTGCACATTTCACCCCAGGCTCCAGCACAGCACACATTTAACCCCCCAGGCCCAGCATGATGCACATTTCACCCCAAGCTCCAGCACAGTACCCATTTCACCCCAGGCTCCAGCACGATGCACATTTCACCCCGGCTCCAGAACAGTACCCATTTCACCTCAGGCTCCAGCACAGTGCACATTTCACCCCAAACTCCAGCACAGTACACATTTCACCCCAGGCTCCAGCACAGTGCACATTTAACCCCCAGCTCCAGCACAGTGCACATTTCACCCCGTGGGCCCAGCACGATGCACATTTCACACATGGCTCCAACACAGTACTCATTTCATCCCAGGCTCCAGCACAGTGCACATATCACCTCCAGCTCCAGCACAGTGCACATTTCACCCCAGGCTCCAGCACAGTGCACATTTTCACCCCCCGGGCCCAGCATGATGCATATTTCACCCCAGGCTCCAGCACAGTGCACAGTTCATCCCCCAAGCCCAGCGTGATGCACATTTCACCCCAGGCTCCAGCACAGTGCACATTTCACCCCCTGAGCTCAGCACAGTGCACATTTTAAAAGAAACACAACAAACCTCCCTATTGAGTGAAGCACTCCCGTAGCGACAATGTAGTAACACAGGAAAACAAATCCAGGAGTGCACCAAAAGTTGAAACTCAAAAAGTTCAACAAAAACGTGTAGAAAATCCTTTATTTAAAACGAGAAGCCTAGGACAGTTAGAGCTTAAAAACTCATCAATCAGCGCTTAAAAACTTTTTTTCTCTTTTATAAAGAGCTCAATATGTTTTATTTCGCTAACTGAAAGATTGATGAGTTGTAGGTGTGTCAATACGCTATTTAAAGCTGACTATGTATTAGTATGCTATTGAAGTCTGAAGAAGCGTTATTACAACGTGAAAGCGCTAACTGTCCTAGGCATCTCGTTTTAAATAAAGGATTTTCTACACGTTTTTGGTGAACTTTTTGAGTTTCAGCTTTTGGTGCACTCCTGGATTTGTTTTACAGTGCACATTTTATCCCAGGCTCCAGCACAGTGCACATTTCACCTCCCCGGGCCCAGCATGATGCACATTTCACCCCAGACTCCAGAACTGTGCACATTTCACACCCCAGGCCCAGCATGATGCGCATTTCACCCCAGGCTCCAGCATAGTACCCATTTCACCCCAGGCTCCAGCACGATGCACATTTTACCCCAGGCTCTAGCACAGTACCCTTTTTACCCCAGGCTGCAGCACAGTGCACATTTCACCCCCTGGACCCAGCACGATGAACATTTCACCCCAGGCTCCAGCACAGTGCACATTTCATCCCCCAGGCCCAGCACGATGCACAGTTCACCCCAGGCTCCAGCACAGTGCATATTTCACTCCCCCCGGCCCAGCATGATGCACATTTCACCCCAGGCTCCAGCACAGTACCCATTTCTCCCCAGGTTCCAGCACAGTGCACATTTCACCCCCAGCTCCAGCACAGTGCATATTCCACCCCCTGGGCCCAGCAGGATGCACATTTCACACATGGCTCCAACACAGTACCCTATTTCACCCCAGGCTCCAGCACAGTGCACATTTCACCCCCAGCTCCAGCACAGTGCACATTTCAACCCAGGCTTCAGCACAGTGCACATTTCACCCTCCCGGGCCCAGCATGATGCACATTTCACCCCAGGCTCCAGCACAGTGCACATTTCACCCCCCAGGCCCAGCATGAAGCACATTTCACCCCAGGCTCCAGCACAGTACCCATTTCACCCCAGGCTCCAGCATGATGCACATTTCACCTCAGGCTCCAGCACAGTACCCATTTCACCCCAGGCTCCAGCACAGTGCACATTTCACGCCCTGGGCCCAGCATGATGCATATTTCACCCCAGGCTCCAGCACAGTGCATATTTCACCCCCCCCAGGCCCAGCATGATGCACATTTCACCGCAGACTCCAGCACAGTGCACATTTCACCCCCCAGGCCCAGCATGATGCACATTTCACACCAGGCTCCAGCAGAGTACCCATTTCACCCCAGTACCCATTTCACCCCAAGCTCCAGCACAGTGTACATTTCACTCCCAGCTCTAGCACAGTGCACATTTCACCCCAGGCTCCAGCACTGTGCACATTTCACCCCAGGCTCCAGCACAGTGCACATTTCACCCCCTGGGTCCAGCATGATGCACATTTCACCCCAGGCTCCAGCACAGTTCACATTTCACCCCCTGGCTCAGCATGATGCACATTTCATCCCAGACTCCAGCACAGTACCCATTTCACCCCAGGCTCCAACACAGTGCACATTTCACCCCGTGCTCCAGTACAGTGCACATTTCACCCCAGGCTCCAAACATTACAACAGTTATCAGTAAAATGTAAGCTGAAGACATAGCTATTTATATTTAGAAATTTTGACACTAAATTTTAAAATATTAGAAAATGAAAAAAATTAAAACTGAAAGAAATACGCTGTTAACCAAATTGTATAATAATTTGGGGAAATGTAGCATCAATTTACATATACAGTGGGTAACATTAAAAACTCATTTAGGGGGGCTTCCTTATAAGCAAAGCATCCTAGTATAAAAAAGTGAATAAGCAGAAAGAAATGAACATTAAGTGAAAGCTAATAGCAATGGAGAAATGGTAAATAATAGGGATATAGAATCACAATTAAAACCTCTCTAAAATGAACTAAATCTCACATATATAGTTTCAATTGTATTGGTATGAAAATAAAGTTTTAGCACAGTACTGTGAATGGGCAGAAATGCCTTCCAGTTCTTTAGCTAGTTTATATAAAACTCAAAATTCTCCTACCAGCATCCCTACAATTGTAATAAGTTTCAAAAGCTTTAAGTTTGAAGTTGAAATTTTGTCCATATTTTTCCTAACACATTTACAAAACTTTATAGTGACTATCCAAGCAATATTTCTAACAGAAAAATAAATGAATACTTATGTCAATTTTTTCCAACACTTTATTGTATTATGTTAATTAAAGAAATATCATGATGGCTGTATATGTTGATTTTTCATGTTGTTATTGTTTTGTTAAACTCTCTTTTTAATAACTTTATACAGTTATATTAATTTATCTCATATGCTATATGCAGTATTTACTATTTTAAATGTTCTTTAGAGGAGCTACTCTATTTGCCATATTGTTATGAGATTGTTACATGCTTGTAAATATTTGTTTTGTTAGGTTCATAGGATGATACAAGCCTATTGACCCGGAGGACCTTATAAGCCTAGCCAAGAATTTTGCCCATGTTCCCACAAACTCAGCACCTGTTTTCCCTGTCCAGCAGGGGCACAGGTGGGATCCCAGTGGTGTATTTTCTGTTTCCCATCCAGTCATCCAGGTTCCTCTTAAAGAGGGCTAGTGAGGTACTCTGACATGAAGAAGGAGTCTATTCCACAGATGAGGGAGTATTTGGGACACAAATCTATCCCACTAACAAGTTCTATTAATGTCGCAGACCAGGTTGAGGCCTTGTGTGTGGGTTGCATGAGTGGAGTTTGATTTACGGATATGCAGCAACTCCATCAAGACTCGTTCTGAGATGGCCTTATATGCCAGACAGAGGTCACCTCTAAGCAGTCTGTACAAGACTGAGTAGAGGGACAGGGCTTTTAGACTATCTGTACAGGATAGGTGTTTGAGACCCTGGATTTTCCTGGTCAGGAACCTCTGTGGTCTCTCCAGCTGCTGCATGCACTTGGGAAGGTACATGCTGAAGGGGGCATTGTACTCGATAATGGGTCTGATAAGGGAGGAGTACAGGCATGTTATGACCACCTTGTTCCTGGATGAAATACCCTTATTTATGAGGTGGGCCATGTAGAAATCCGTCTGTACAATGGAGGCAATGTGGTGGCAAAAGTCAGATTGCTACCAACCTGGGTGCCCAAGTCCCTCATGACTGATTGCATGCTTAGTATGTATTTATTAATGTGATAATTAGTGGGGAAACCATTTTCCCCAAAGGGGATAAGGATGCATTTCTTGGAATTCAGTTTGAGGCCATGCTTCTGGCACTAGTCATTAGTTTTGGTAAGGCTCTCTTGAAGGACGTTCACATCACTAGGGAAATTTAAGACAGTGCCCAGCTTGCAGTCATCTGCAAACCTGGTCAGCCACAGATCACTGGTTTTGACTTGCATCTCAGAAAAGTATATCCCAAACAGTAAGGCTTTGGCTAGGTAAAGGTAGGTGGTGTGCACCATCTTCCTCTCGTCCATGGCTTTGCTGACTGTTTCAGAGAAGTCGACCAAGTTTAATGTTAGTTTTTAGCATTATAGTTGTGTACTAGAAGTCTTGTATGAATATATTTGATGTTTTATTTTACTTATCTTGTTATAGTTATTTTATTTGATGTAAAAACATTACAGTTATCAATAAAATGTGTTTAATTAAAAAGGGACCTTATTTTCAATAAGAGAGCTTTTTATACCACAACAGAATAGTCGGCAGATAAAAACTTTGGCAAACTTGACTTTTTAACTTTTGGAGTGCTATGATTAACTCTCAGGTATTAAAAATATTTATTTACTTTTTATTATGAATACTGTGGTGGTGATGCTGTGGTAGCGTTGTCGCCTCACAGTAAGACATTGTCCTGTTCAATTCTCAGCTAAAGCGTTTTCTGTGTGGAGACATGCATGAATGGGTGTACCTTCATTGAAGGTTGTGCATCAGAGCTTGCAACTCAGCATGTAAAAATCTACTGCCAATCATTAGCGGACCGGAGTTCCACTGTGGCGACCCCTAACTGGGAAAAGCCGAAAGACACAACAACAACAACTTTTTATTATAAATCTGTTGGATGGAACCTCTCTTTGCATTCAGGCAGTCTGATGATATAGAGGTTATTTCTTCAGCACTAATGTCTTTTTTAACTCGTTGATCTTGTTTTGCAGTTCTGACGCCTCGTCCTTGGACTTCCTCATCACAGGGTTTTAGCTGCTGTCTGATACATTGCACTGCCTCCAGCTGGCAGTTCTGTGACATTTCAATTGCAGTAAGCATAGCCTCCTGTGCATATATCACACTTTTTTAAATTTTATTTTATTTTCTACATTTGTTATCTGGGAAAGTCCAATGGACACGTGTCCCTTTTCAGGGTTGATCTGTGAGCACTGTCTGGTTAAATGGCTTGCTCAGTCACACAGTAGGTACATGGAGGTAGAAGGAGTTAAACCCTGTACCCTTGTTTACAGTGATTGGGTAAGGAACTGGAAATACAGGCATTTTGACATTTTAGTTTAGTATACTGTGGAGCAATAAATACTATTCTGTATTTGGAATGGAGCTTTTTTGTTTGGAACAATGCAACCAACACAGGCAAATCCTTGTATGTCCTTATCATAATTAAGTGGCATATTTAAGAAAGGGATAATAAATTAAAAGGTTTCTAACTGGAGAGGGTATTCTGTTTATTTTTATTAAATCAGAGAAGAGTATTGTAGTTGTGTCATGTTATATTTTTCACAAGTAATGTTTCCTTTTCTGTTTTTCACTTAGAAATTTGACTGTATATTGAATTTGTTTGTGAAACATTCCTTCATATTTCCACATGGAGGGAACACTGACGGATGCATGTGTTTTTGATGATTGCACTTCAGGTCTTTCTGCTGAGAGGACCACAATGGCTGTCTACTGTAGTGTATATGAGATATTTGACTAATTTTTACTGGTAAGTATTGCCAATTGCCATTCTGACTAACTGCTTTACTTTTAAAATAAATATTTTAAGTACTTTACTGTCTGAATACTTCTGCTACTGCTTATCTTACTAATAATACGTGACCTGGTATTTATGACTGAGAGTAACAAAAGCTTGGACATCTCTTAATGATTAGGTTTTCTCATTTGAGTTTGCACTCAGTTCCTGCATTCATTGCATTTACTGTCACTCGAATGCTGCTGTTTTATCTGTCAGTCAGTGTGTGCTCTGCAGTCCAACATCTATGACTAGAGCGATGGAGTTTTGCTGACAGGCATTGAGGCTGGTTGCCACTCTTCCATTGTTTTCAGTCATAACCTGCCTGTTATGCATTCTAGAGGAGTTGTCTTAAATGCATTATTTGTATATTTTTCCTTCCATGGATAATTAGAATGGCACTCAGATTTGGACTTTGCTTTATACTACATCTGTTTGAATTCTGAGTCTTTTACCTAACTGGACTTAGCAACTTGCACTAGCATTATTTTCTACAACCCTGAAACTGGATTTGTACTGTCTTAGTCCAAGTGTCTGATACTTTCTACTCACATGGTAGTAATGTTGGCTGGTGTGAGTTTTTTTTATCTTACTTTGGCCTTTGTGTCCACAGGTTACCTGCAACCTCCTTATGTAATAAATATATTTTTCAGACTGTTAAGAGGGTTCTTTGTTTAGCTGTCTCCATATTCTGTGGAAAGTTTATGACTACTTGCCCTGGACTGCATTCAGAATTTTTTAAAGTTTAACTGTTTTTGGTGGGGCAGTATGAGTGGTTCAAAGTATGTGACCAAACATCTTGCTTTTCAGCTCTTTAGCAGAAAATGTGTCCATCCTTATCCTATGGTGGGAAGAGTAAAAGTGGGAGATTCTCTTTTCTCACTAGGAGCCATGGCCTTGGAGTTAATTATGATTGTTGTAAGAGGCTTAACTGCTTTCACTGGAGTCTGGGGGCTTTGCATCTCGTCAAACTGACCTGTGATCACTTTTTCAATGTTTTTAATCAAATGACCATTTATTGAAATGGATTTCAGTCCTTCATCTAAGCTCCCACTATAGAAATTTTGTAGAAATTGCTTGAATGATTAAATCGTCAATGATTTGTAACATAGACATGATGGCAGACAGTTTTTTATTGCGGTACAACACACCCCTAGAATTAAGTAAAAATGTAACAATACTCTTCACAAGTAGTCTAAAAATTATGTTTTAATCCACTTTTATTTCAGTGGCAGAAAACTATCAAAATAGTTAAACAAATGTAAAAATTTTTTTATTATCAAAAATGCATTAATAGCAACTTACATTGAAAATGAACCTGACCCTTCAACTTTTCTAGTCTTCCATTTTTATTATCATAGTTTGATCTGTATCTTTATTTCTACAATGACTCTTCCTTTAATAAGAGGTTATAATTACAGTGATTCTTAAATATTTGTTGTTAGATTTTTCCCAATCTCCTTAATATTAGCCAAAAATTTCTAGTTATACAGAATATATACAATTTCTGACTCGATCACCACAATATAACAGAAATGGAAAGGTTACTTCCGGGACAAAGCTTCTGTTTTCTATCAATGGAAAGGGGCTTTGACTATTTTGATATCTCTATACATTTGTTTTGTATTTATTCCAAAATGGATCCTGTTTTTCTATTGGATTCTGATTGGTTACAAACTAAAACTAGTTTAAATTGTAATTAATCTAGGATAGAAATTACTAAATGGGCAAGCCATTATTAGTAGGGAACTCATCAAAGAATGGTCTATTTTTCTACAGAATTGGCAGTACTGCAAATACCGGGTTTTGCAGCGCAAACACGCTCTCTAATTGTTATGTGGGAACTCACAACAAGCCTAGTCAGTGTAGCACATCCTGATGTCACCCAGCCCTTTAGATGTTACTGGTCATTTACTAAATCTTTTCGCTACATTAGGCCCATGTGATTTTTCATTGGTTGTTGGGTGTGATGTCACAGTTTCAGCATGTTAACAGATTTGCTTAGACTCCTACTTTATATAAGTCGGAATATGGGTATAAATCATCCATGCCAGTGTAACATGAGGAATAATACACAAACTGCTATGACTAACTGGGCAATTATTCCTTGGAAGGTGGACACGCTGACAGAACCTCAAGAGATAAGATCTGGAGGTAGATTGCATGATTACTGTAAGTGGAATGGTTTTGCCCTGGTTAATGAAGGGGGATTGCTTGCTATTTTTTTTTTTACTTACAAAGAGCTTGTCTATTACATTAAAGGGAAAACACAGTTTGTTTACTCTTCTTCTGTACCCTACAGCTGACTCCTTTGGACTGATGGAAGGTGTTATTGCTGCTGGGGGACACGATAGGATTCTTCCTGTGTGGTTCATGTCTTTCAGTTATACTATGCTGCATGTGCAGGCAAATAATTTCAATAAACACTATAATGCATGCAGTGCAGTGGTAGAACACAATTAAATTGGAGGAATTATGGGAAAATCACCCACCTGCTTTGGAGTATAAACTATTTTGTGGTGTTTGCTCACTGGTCTAGTGCCTGCCTGCATTACTAATATCCTCAGTTTGATTAGCAGCTCAGGTGTTGAACAGTCAGTGGGGAAGGGGGACATGGTGAAGAATGATGAGGTTTTCATTAATTTACCTCTATATTGGTGGTGGAGAACAGGGCTTGCTTGGCAGCCTTGATCTTGCCATCAAACATCTGTTAAAGCATAGGGACCTGAGTGAAGGCGTCAGAGGTGTTAGCTGCAATAGTGACTGACATCTACTCATTGAATCTGTGCATTCTCTGCCCCTGTCTTTTGAGTTTGAGGATCTTTTTTTTTGAGGTGGGTTTGAGGTATGGCTTGTTGACATGGCCTGGTGTTGTATGTGCACGTCACCTCAGTCAAAGCTAAGAAGCAAGCTGAGTTCTTTCAGAGGAGCATTCAGTCAGGCAGCAGACTTTTTTTTTCCTTTGATCCTTCCTTTTTGTTTCTTTTGTGGCCTCTCCAGCCGCTGCAAGCAAGTGGTCAGTCAGATTAATTTCAATGGGGCATTGTTCTCAATCATTGGTCTGATGAGTGATGGAGACTAGACTATGACCCTGATCTAGATGTGAATCCCTTCATGATAAGGTGGGCAATGGCATGTAGTCTTCTCTCCTAACTACTTTTAGCAATGAGTGTCGAATGAAAGGCTACTGTCAACCTGGGTCCCTGATCAGTGATTGCCACCCATATATATGGTATAGGGGTAACCTTTTTTTTCCGAAGGGTATGACTATGCATTTCTTGGCTGTTTCTGTGAGACCTGAAGGATATCATCTGTGTCAGATGTTTATCAACTTCCGGCGCCCAGTTTGCAGTCATGGGGTATATTGTTGAAGAGCGCTCTTGTGGAGGTAGGTTGTATGGACTGCCCTGCCTGACGGCCTTGTTTGGTCACTGTTTCAAAAAGTCAACCAAGTTTAAAAGGCATGATCTGCCTTTGACAAAGCCAAACTGGGTTTGATCCAAGTGTCTAAATTCCTATGTCTTTCATTATGAGATCCATTATGATCCTCTCCATAAGGCTTTGATAAACAAGGCTTGTCAAACTAATAGGTAAGGGGTGGGTCGGTGCAGGTTTTTGTGAGATGGGACCACAGTGGCTGTATACCTCCTCCACCCCATGCGTATCCAGAGGTGAGAGAAGATTAAACAGCTGTCCTTCCTAACGGGTTTTAATTCCTCGTTGAGAGTTCGGGGGCACACAGCCGGGACACCATCAGGTCCCATGGATGCATTGCATGCCTATCAGAAACATTATGGGGAGGGTTAGGAGACATAAACAATAGTTTTCAGCTCATGAGCTGCATCTTCCAGTCAGGGGTACAGGGTGTGATTCCGTTCAGCTCATTTTACCTACTGTGTGACTCTGAGCAAGTCACCTGACCAAACTCTGTTGTTCTAGGTCACCCATGAAAAGAGACACTTTTGTCCAGTCAGCTTACCTGGTTAACAAATGTGTAAAATAAGAACAAATTAAAAATTATATAAGTGAAATATTACTATTAGTCTAGCTTTCATACCAAAGAAGAATAATATACTTTTTCAGAATGAATGTGTGAATGTTGTACTGTATCATAGTTCCGATAACCACTTCCATTCTAGGTTACTTAACACCTTAGAAAACAATCCATAACTGACTCACTTTATTTTACAGTATTACATTTATTTTGTTTGTTTAAAAAAAGAACATCCTTTTGTTTGTTCATATGTATTTGCTGTGGAAGGAAGATTGTTACATTCTTAAATAACAGTTCTTGTCGACATCTTCCTCACATCTTATTCTTCTTACAATGCTGCAGAGCATCCTTTACTGCGGTTAAAACACGTTCCACATTGTTCTTGGTGGAATTATAACCCATCAGTCCAATCCTTAACACCTGAAACACACAAAAACAAACATCTCACAGTTTCAAGTTAATTTATCACCTTATATCACATTAGTTTAAAAGTCAAGCTCCAGAAAGTTGTGGTATTAGATTAAAACACAACATATATTAGCATTCAACTGACATTTGTTATTTTGTGCCTAGGTATTACTGCTTCACACCTGTTCATAAAAGATCAGTATAAGTTTCTCAATGGCTTCTGAAGTTCTCACATGTATCACATCTAGAATTAGCCAGTCAGCTAAATTAGCATAAACTATATAATCTGATGTCTTATTCTCTTCACAAAAAAGCGGGCTTTTACTTTTTTCAGTTTGCTTCTTCAAAAAAATGTTGTGTTTTTATTTTTATTGAATCTGATTAGTTTAGTACTGTGCTTTATTTCTGATACATTTGTTAACTGGGTAAGCCCACTGGACATGTGTCCCTTTCCAAGAACAACCCAGGAGCACTGTTCAGTTAAGTGACTTGCTCAGAGTTACACAGGAGGGAAATGGAGGCAGAAGAAATCTGACCATATAGCCTTTGGTTGCAGGAAGCAGCTAATTAACAGTTTGCAGCTTTAGCCCTCTGAGCTAACTGCCAGACAAGCACTTCATTTACTCTGCAGAGGTATTTATTTGAATCAGCCTTATGTTGACTTCTTTCTCTGTAACTGTAGTATCCATATCACCATTATTTAATAATGTCACTATTTCTTTACTCATTTTGTAACCTAGACAGTAACTGCATGCTTTGTATTTGTGTCCATGTGCATTCTTGCTTGTCCAAGAAAGGAGAAAGCTGAATACTAGACACTGGCCGGAGAAGTAACTTGGTCAGAGTCACACCGTAAACAAATGAAGGCTGAGGGAATCAAACCCTGAACTATACAAGCAGCTCATTCACAGCCTTACTCATCTGCACTAAGTACCAGACAGACTACTGTGGCCCAGCACAGTATATTTTACACCTACGTGCCTGCAAAAAACAAGATAAATTAAAATGTATTCATAGTTAAAATATTGACATTAAATCCTTGACATTATACTATCTAGTTTATTCACAGCCAAGTAATAAACATGATGTTAACAGTCAACAAAACAAGGAAACAAAGGATCATGCTCAAAGAACATGCCTTACACGATGGTGCTCACGTTTACTACAACTGATTCCTTCCTTTACACCATAAGTTCTGTGGGTTGCAGGAACTAAGTATTTATACACATATGTGGGGCTCATCACAAACCAGGATGAAAGGGGGAACAGAGAGGAGGTGGCATCTCTGATCAGTTGGTGCGAAGGGAACAACCTTAATCTGACTGTAAGCAAGACCAAAGAGATTATCATCAACTTCAGGAAAAGGAGAACAATCCACCCAGTGCTCAGGATCAAGGATGAGAGTGCGGTGCGGGTTAAGAGTATGAAATTCCTGTGTGTACACATATCAGAGGATCTCTTGTGCTCAGGAAACACAAGCCAACTGGTCAAGAAAGGGCACCAGTGCCTCCACTTTTTAAGAAGGCTGAAAAAAGCTAAGCTTTCTCCTCATATTCTCTCTACCTTCTATAGAGGCGCATTAGACAGCATCCTCACCAGCAACTTCACAGTGTGGTTCGGAAGCTGCACAGTTACAGAAAGGAAGGCATTACAAAGAGTGGTGAGGGTTGCAGAGAAGATCACAGATTCTAGTCTTCCATTGATGCAACATCTTTATTCTACAAGAAGTATCTGAAAGGCCACCAAGATAATACAGGACAACACACATCCTTTGCATGGACTGTTTAAGCATCTGGCATCGGGCATCGCAGCATCCACTGCAGGATGACAAGATTCAGTGACAGTTTCTACCCTACAGTGATTAGACTTCTGAACTCAGGTACTAGTCCCAGGGGTCAGGACACATTATAAGCCAATTTTTATTGATTTGTGCAATATATACTTACATATATTCCAAGTAAGTGCAATATTTATTTATTATATCCATAGTCAGCATTATTTAACTCACTTAAGTGCAATATTGAACAAATAACTTAGGCATTTCAGTCTGTAGTGTGTTTTGTTTTACTTTTAAATAGGGTAGTTAATTTAACTCAGGGGAGGGTATTCTTTTTGTATATTAGTGTTAGTAAATGTCTCTGCTCTTTCTTGCCTGTAGTGGGAGTAGTATTGTATTTGTTAGTTATGCTTATTCCTCTACTTGTATGTGTTGTTTCACTTTCCTTTGTAATTTTAAGAATTGAGCTGATGCACAAAAGTTTGTTTAGGCTACATGTGTGTAGTTCTAAATGACAATAAAGTTTACTTTGAGTTTTGACTTACACACACACACACACACACACACACACACACACACACACACACATACACACACACACCATACCTCTCAACCTCTTAGTGCAAGATTTCTGGACAAAGCCAAATATAACAAGGGGCGCAAAGGCCCAAAATCAGGGAAAGATTTTAGATATTGCTCTTATAAATTCAGAATGATGCTAGAATAACACATTTTGCATTAATACGCAATTTCTTAAGAATATAAAGTCTGAAACTTAAATGTATATGCCATTATTTAGTGAAATCATTCTTCAATAATTTATCAAAAAACGCAAATTTTATGAAGAGCAGATCAAAATTATGAGTCAAAAATCTGGACAGCTAAGAGGTATGCCCCCATATATGTATATTAATAACTAGGATTACATTTATATTTATGTAGTTAGGTGGTACTGAACATGTGCTCCAAATTTCTGTTTCTTTAGTTATAAATAACATAAATTCATAATTTTACATTAGATTTGTGTTTGGTTTCCTCAAAAAACTCCATTTGAGCCTCGTAATTTTATAAGTATGCCATTGGCTATCTACTTCTGAAAGCTACATTCTTGGCTAAAGTGTTTAATGTACTAAGAAAGAGGGAAAATAACAAAATAAAGGAAAACGCTCTCATAAATGTCTCCATCTAGTACAAAATAACGGGTCTGTATTAGAATCTCAACGGTTTAATGCTTCGAATCACTAAATATCGAACTTTAGTGATCGAAACATGAAACCATCAAAATTCTAGTAGACCCTGTAAAAAAAACAAGTAAAGGGTGTTTAGGCAGGGGGGGCAAGCCCCCCTGCACCCCCACACCCCCGCTACTTAAATATACCAACTCCGAGATCGCACTTTAATGGAGTATGGTACGGAAAGGGAAGATTTCCCTTTCCTACACTGTAGCACGATCCCAGAGTTGGTATATTTAAGTAGCAGGGGGTGTGGGGAGTACAGCCCCCCTGCCTACACTCGTTAGTTTTTTTTTGGTCCTAAAAATATTTTTATAGGTGTTCGATCGTTTAATAGTTCAATGCATAAAGTTCGATGTTTATGCATTCGAACTATTAACCTTTTGCGATTATAATATAGACCCCAAAATAATATACTACATCAGAATTCAGTACTTTTGACTAGTAAAGACAATGTATCATGTTTTAATCTTAAAATTGAAGGAAAATCAGTTCCAGGAGGTACTCCAGTTGCAATGAAGTGCTACCACATCAAATGCTTCCTCTTGGTATATCAAACAACTCTACTGACTTGAGTATATTAGGTCTATACTAATATAACCTGCAATACTTCACCTTGCTTATAAAAATCCTTTACATCTTCCTGCTCAGTGTTGCTAATGTTCTAGCAAAAAAAAAAAAAACATAAATCTGCTTGTCTTAGCATTTGAACATATGACTTTGCTTTTCTCTGATTACTCCTTATCATAAATGTTGCAAAGTCCTATGAGTTCTGAAGGATCCATTTTAAGCTAAATCAAATATTTTTTTATAAAAGCGTATGGTTGTAATGAATCTTGCAGCTCATAAAATATTTAATATGTGAGGAAAAAAGATGTGAATAGTGTTGAGCATGTCACTGCTTTCATTGGAAATACTGTAAAACTGTTTTTAAACTAATTTGGTTTCAAGAACATGCACATATTTGCTCAAAACATATATTATTTTATTTGGACACTATCCTGTTGGACTCTATCTACCCCTACTAAAAAATTATGGGAAAAAAAAGAAAATCATCATTGAGGTTTAAAGCAAAGAGGAATTACTATCTAGGATTCTTTTAAGCAGAGAGAAAACAACTATGAAGACAGATAATGTCTTACATTTAGTAAGGATACTTGCATTTCTAGGGTGAGAGAGAGAATGAGATCAAACTGGACTCCATTTTCCCTATGGAAATCGTGCAACTATTTGGACTCCAGGTCAGAGGTAGATAGAAATTCAGTATATCTCTTCAGCTTCTAATGGAGACAACTCCAAATAAGCTGTTAATCAGAATTTTTCTTTAAGTCATACTCCTGTTTAAACACATTTATTTTGCATTCTCCTTGTGTAGGTTTAAAACTGTTTGTATGTTTGATGTTACAGATTGCAATACTTAATTGTGTTTATTCCAAGTAAAGAGTTTTATTATTCATTTTTAAATGATGTTTCTGGTGATTTAATTTTTATTCATTTAAGGGTATGTACAACGGAATGCTATACTAATAACTGTTGTTTTTTTCATTCTGAGGAATTAGCTGCTCAAACTATTGCTACTGCACAAATATTTAAACTTGTATTACTTTAAGGGTAAACTGCAATTATGTTTTGATATACTAATCTAACTGCTGGCAGAATTACTAATAAATAAATAAAGGGGGTATTGGTACTGGAGAGATATATAAAATCCTCCTGGAAACATTATTACAAATATATTTGTCAGTCCACTGCTTATCTTTAACAAATGTTCCAAAATGATTTCCTATACCCAGGTCTTTCAACCATAAATCATAAGAAAAGTACTGGACTAGATGGAGAGATTGTTAATAATGAATAGGAAGAAATATAGTTCCCTTGCAAAAGCTTCTAGAATGGTGTACTAAAAAAAATTGATAGGATGTGTCTGGAGCAGCTTATTCAGATTAATGAGAGTAAATAACACGATACTCAAACATCAACAACAGCTCAACGACTGTGGTATCTCTTAAGGTAAAGAAAAAAGATAAAAGTAACCCTGGTAGGTAAATACCACAGATGCAAAGTTAGTTACTAAGATCACTGCTACTTTGATACAATCCTTACTTAGAAAGCTAGTCAGTAGAGGAGTATGGCAAGCTGACAAGGAGCCAGTTGGCTGAGATGTGCCAGGCTAAAGGAATGGTGCATGCCAACCTGACTAATGCAGACATGATTGCAGCTTTAGTCACAGCTGCATCAGAGAACAGCAACCAGGAAAACAATCAGACTGGCTGTGGGGCTGTGCAACTCTCAGAGAATGGACAGCTCAACCTTTCCACAGAGGACTTAAAAATCCATCTGGAGTTAAAGAGACTTGAGTTAGAGGCCAAGCGTTTGGAAACAGAGGCCACAGAGAGGCTGAGGCATCTAGAGACTGAGGAAAATGAGACACTGCTGTGCTTGGAAGCTGAAGAGAAGGAGAGGCAGAGGCAACATGAAAAGGAGATGCTGACTCCGCCAGAGTCATGGAGGTAATGGGGAAGGAAGTAACTAAACCCCAAAAGCAACAAAGGTAACTAAATTTCTTCCACAATTTACAGAGGGGGATAATTTTGATAGTTTCATTCATATGTTTGAGAGGGTATGTAAACAGCATGATGTTGACCAAGGGCTCTGGGTATGGTTCCTGACCCCCTTACTCAATGGTAAAGCTGTAACTCTTCTTTCCAAACTGTCTGATAATGACTGTTTAAATTGTAATGTTGTAAAGAACTGTTTGCTAGAATTTTTTAAGCTAACACCTAAAGCTTATAAGAAAAAGTTTCATGAGTATAGACGCAAAGCAGATGAAAGTGTGTGTGAATATGTTGCTGAACTAAGCACTTATATTAATAGGTGGGTGAGTGGATGTTAGGTCACCACTTTTGAAGGGCTGGTAGGTCTTTTGGTGAGGGTACAAGCTCTCTTGCCTGAGGACATGAGAATGTGATTAGCTGATAGATAATGCCTTACTGTAGATGAGTTGGGGATGAAGTGAGAACTATACCTAGCAAGCAAGACATCCCTGCACAGGAAAGGGACATCCAGTGTTGCTCATGGGTCTAAAGGAACCCATGGTGGGCAGCTCAGACTGCCCCAACTGAATCTGCCAGTGGCAGGGGAAGACACTAGTCCAGGTACACATCCAGAACCTAGGGTTAAATGTTTTGAATGCAACCAGTGAGGCTATGTAGCATATATATGCCCACAGAGGCAAGATGCGGAACAAAAGGTGAGAGAGCCAGTAAGTGGGAATGACAAAATGCCAACAGTAGGTTGTCTTGAGACAACAAGGGTACCAAACTACCACCCTGCAGATGTCCTGATAGGGAATGATTTTGGTGATGCAGTACCATGTGTTCATGCAGTTACATGCAGTCAGGCTTGGAGACAAGCATATGGGTGTGGTAGCCTGGGGGAGACCCAGACAGACTGCACACTTGCAGCCAGGACTGGTGAGGTGGTTACTTCAGGGAGGAAGCTACCCTGTAGCAGTGAGACTGAAGGTGAGCCACAGCTGTTTCTGAGTACTGATGTTCCCTTGGACAGAGTGACTGCAAGGGCAGAAGTCAATAGTAGTACCCAGGCTGACAGTGAGGCTCCATTGTTAGAAGATACCAGACTTCATGTGGAAGGGGAGCTGGGAAGGGTTACAAAGACAGAGTTGAGACAGGCTCAGCTCTCAGACCCTACATTACAAGGCCTGAGACAGGTAGCTAGTGAGGCACCTGATTCTCAAGGGAAGGAAGAATCTGTATACTGGGACAAAGGGTTACTGTATAGAGAGTGGACCCCTGAGGGAAGGCTAGAGGGTGAGAGAATACAGCAGTTGGTAGTGCCTAGAGCCTACCATCTGGCACTTCTAGCCATAGCCCATGATATTCCCTTTGCAATAATAGGTAATCAGGCAGACCCAGCACTTTGAGATCAGTGCTTGGAAAGACTGTAAAATCTTTAGCAAGTAGGACAACTAACTTTGACTTCAACTTCAGCTTCAGTTTTACTATAGTGTTTATTATCCTAGTCCTTACTTTCATATGAATGAAACTTATTGTTATATATTATAGCAATATAAAGCAATAAAAGATGAAGGAGAAATATTATGCTATGTAGAATTATTTTAGCATTAATCCAAATGCAAATAAATGAGCAAAATTATTATGTATAACATAGACAAACTATGCAATTCCAAAAAATGATATATGTAAAATATAAACTACCTAACTAAATCCTTCAAATATTATAAGAATTATGTAGACTGTGAGCAAATTATCCATAGTTCTCCAAATAAATCTTATAGGAACCTGTAACAACAAGACCAGCCTAACTACAGTTAAACTGAATGAGAGAAACGCAGTCCAAAACGGAGCAGGAGACATCAGTGGGAGCAGCAAACAGCATTCAAGCTAATGAAGGAAAATTAAAAATTATAGTTTTACATATTTCATAGGCTTCTGGGTAATTGCTAGGAATTTCCCAGCAAGCCACGAATTCAGTCTGGTTAAGTGACTTACTGTGAGTCATACAGTAGGCAAATGCAGGTTGAGGGAATTAAATCCTGGACTGCGGAAAGCAGCTCATAGTCTTAATTCTCTATTCTGACAGGCTGAACAATAATTTGTAATAACAGGGTTTCATAAGCAGCTAGTAGGCAAGCAGTCCAAGACATCATTGAGAAGCCTAGCCCAATTTTCCAATTGCCCGAGAGCGCTGTCTGATTAACTGACTTGCTCAGAGTCACATATCAGGCATATGGTGGTTGAGGAAATGAAACCCTGAACTACAGAAAGCTGCTTGACAACATACCTCTCAACTGGCCAGATTTTTGCAGAATGTCCATATTTTTGCCTCATATTTTTGGTCTGTACCTCATAATCACTGATAACAGCCACTAAATAATGAATACATTTTGAGTTTCAGACTTCATATCCATCAGAAAATGCATGTTAAAACAAATCTTGTTATTCTTGTACCTTTCTAAGTTTATAATAGCAATAATTAAAATCTGTCCCTATTTTTGGGCCTTTGTACCCCCATTATGTTAAGCTTTGTCTAGATTTCTTGTGCTAAGAGATTGAGAGGCAGCTCACAGCCTTAATTCTCTATACTAAGTGCCCAACAGTTTTCATATGATCACAATAGGACATGAATCAACAATTTTCTGATATGAAGTCAGATACCTTACTGATTAGACCACAAGGCCAACCTGTGTGATTTTTTTTCTGTTTTGTTATTTATTTGTTGATCAGGGAAGTCCAATGGACACAAGCATTCTTTTTTCAGGGGCAACATGGCATTCTGCTTAAATGACTTGCTTAGAGTCTTACAGTAGGTAAACAGAGATAGAAATAATCAAGTGATGTACCCTGGACTACAAAAAGCAGCTGATTAAAAGTCCAGGGTCTTAATCTCAGCAGAATTGCAGCACTCATCTGTGGTAATTGCTAGACATGAGGAACTGTAGAAAGCAGTGAGGTTCGGAATATCCAGGAACAAGCCAATGGGCCACATGGAGTGTCAGCAACAGCTCCATTTGAAGTCCCAACAATAGAACCACCATTACAACAATATGTAAAGCATGTAGCACTCATAGTTCAAACACAGATGGATAACATAAAAAAGCTGACCGCGTTCATCCTAATTAGTCAGATGCCACAACCTTTGAACACAGTTTGCCAAACATACATGTTCTGTTGTGCAGCAGACAAGAAAAAAGACTAGTCACACTACACTGAATGAAGCTTTACTATCCATAAATGGAGTGGCCATAAAGGACAGCTTGTACTGAAATCATTCAAAACAGTTTTGTTAGGGAGCAATCTGTGGTAGATCTTTAATTTGACTTATGAAACTATAAGGATTGTAGTTCTGTGGAAGTTGTAAACATAAAGTCAAGCAGAACTTTACTCAGTTTTCCAGGTGAATGTTTAATAAGTAAAGCCTGCATATCACTGTTCATAGTTACAGGCAAAACGTATCTGGCACAAAAGATACTATATATTGAAAGGGCATAGCCTGGATCTCACTGGTTGTATAGAATAGGGTAATCTGGTAGGATGGTTGGTTTATCAGACATAGGGGATTTGAGCCATGTCTCGGTGACTGGAGGTATAAGGTCTGCATTGCTCTGGCAGGTTTCTGCAGCTATAAAGCCACCTGTGAAGGATCTCCTTTGTACTTGTAATATACACAGACAATGAACTTTTCTTCCATTTCACAGAGGCACTGTTCTAACCAACCTGCTCCGTCTGGAAAGGCTGAAGCTTGCTTTGGACTTTGACTCATGCCTTTTTTCTGTAGAATTTAATCAGCTCACATTAGTCCCAGTTACAACAATGCAGAGAAACCAAATAACTAGATAGAGCCATACATAATTGTCTCTAGAAAGCTCGGCTTCGGTACAGGGATTGGGGAGTGGGGCATCAGGGATTAGTCTAAACTTCAGTGCATAATGGAATGAAGATCAGGGATGGTATAATAAGTAAGTGCAATGGCAACTATGTAACACCATCATGAATGCTGCACATGGTTAGTCTTGTCAGACATGCCTTGCATGGAGGAAGTGTTAAAGACAGTACAGTGCCTGCTGACTTCAACCGTTTATGTATATGTGTGTGCTTTTGCATATGTATCTGCATGAGCACATGTGTGTGTGTGTGTGTGTGTGTGTGTGTGTGTGTGTGTGTGTGTGTGTGTGTCTGAGTCTATGGAGGGAAACAGTTACCACAGGTGACTGAACATATAACATTCGTTCAGAGGGGAAGGCATACCTTGACTGTCTATCTCATGGCTAGCATGCCTGGACATGTCTACTGACAAAGGCTGCAATTTCATCTAACACTATTTCAAAAAGATGTAAAAGTTATTGTACTTTGTTTATAATTCTTTTACCAGTTAGTCTGTAGGTCACATCTGTGTCAGTCTTCTGTCACATTGCAATTACTGTGTGCTCCTCAGCTGGACTTTATTATGACTTTTCTGGTACCCAGTCAGCAGCTTTCATTTTGCTTTTATTAGGCAGAAACATTTTTTACAGATTTTGTTTTTCTTAACCAACTTTTTCTTTATTAAATTCCATTTTAGACAGTGACATGGGCACAGTGGTCTTCTCCACATCATTGATAATAAGGGCATGAAGTGTAAGTTTAGGCTATGACTCTGGTGAAAATTCCCAGTGAAATATCTCCATTTTCTCCACTACCAGAGAACAACTTTTCAAGACAAATTTATTCTGGGTTACTTCAGAGACTGTATAAAGGGGCTTAAGGTCAGTTAACAGTGACTGTGTGCTCTCCACCGGACATCACCTAGATTAAGTAGTTTTCTAAAGTAGCTGTCTAGATGAGATCTGACATTTTGGTGCCAGAGTGAGGACACATGTATGAGGAGGTAGCATTATGGGAGGAGTGAACTTTGGTGAAACTAGGGTGTTGCTTTGAGTAACTGGTAATTACAGTGGTTCCCTATTAGTAAGTCGAACGCTCACCTTATCAAATCCCTAAACATCGACCCGTCCTTATCGAAACGCAAAATCATCGAATGTCCGGAAGAGCGAAACCGGCAATGTCGAATCGTCATGGTTGGCCTTCTGCGGTATAGTGCCATAAGGTAAGTGTGCAATAGTTACGGACCTTAGGGTTAGGGTGCGGGTTAAGTTAAGTGCATACTTGGTGGTATATGTAAGATTTAGTGTAGGGTTAGAAGTAGGGTTTAGTTCAGGGTTAGATGTAGGGACTTGGTTAGTGTATGTATGTGGTTTATTTAGTTTTTTTGTGTAGGTAGTATGTAGCGGGCGATGGGGTGGGACAAGTACGATAGTTTGATGTTTTGAATTTCATGGTTGAGGGTGTTCGGTGTTTTTGTGGTTCAATGAGGACGGGTCAACGTTTAGGGATTCGATAAGGTAAGCGGTCGTGTATATGATATAGACCTATTACGGCTGTGGTTCGATTCTAAACCACAATTTATTTAATACAGCACAATCACACAACTTAAGGAACACTGATGATTTGTAATTGATGAAGCTGCCTTTTAAACTAAATATTACTGAGAAAGTATTTACTATATAGTCACTGCATGTTGGAATAATAAATCATAAAATATTAGGAAACTGGATAATCTAACCACAGGATATAAACAAAGGGTCTGTATTAATTTCTTGAATGCCGAAAATGTCGAATCTGACATTGTCAACACTGGAACAGTGAAACTGCAAAACATCAAACAAATAAACAGAAATCTCCATAAGGGGAGATTTCCATTTACTTCAATGTAGTGTGGTCTCGGAGTTGGTATATTTAAGTAGCGGGGGTGTGGGGGGTGCTGGGGGGCTTGCCCCCCTGCCTACACCGTTTAGTTTTTTTTTGTTGTTTTATTTTTTTTTTTCTGAACATTCGATGTTTTAACAGTTTGATCACTAAAGGTCGACCTTTAGTGATTTGAACTGTTAAATATTCGATGTTCTCTTATAGACCCATAAACAAATGACTGCAGACATCTACATATATTCTAGTATTTTCATCTACATGGCTTGTGAATGGCTGTGACTTTTTTGTTTTCGTTTACTTAAGTCTGTAAGTGGCACATTCAGGCTAATAAAGCTAAACCCCACTAGCTGAAGACCTGCCATGTTTCACCCTGTTTCTGATCTCATAAGTACAGCATAAGAGGATTTTTTTGTCCATACTTCAGAAATGCAGACAAGCCTGATATACTAAGGTGATTGCAGAATATGCTAAATAATGTCAAAACCAAGGGACAAAAAGGTCACACAGACAAACCATTTAGTAAAAAATGCAAGAAGGGCCCAGCAAAGCTAGATTCTTCATTTTGTAGTACCTTAAGCCTCCTGTTGTGGAGGCCCATGTGATATATGCAAACACCTCTAGATAAGAGAGGCATCCCAGGCCATAGCTTCTGCTAATGGTTACAGAAACTTATGAAATGGACATCAAGTCTTATTGTATTATTGGGTAGTGCAACTGGTTGTACATTTCCTCATCGGCACATTCTTTTCATTTGTCCACAATAAAGTATCTCCCTATCTGTAATAATTTGTCTTGCAGCTAAAACACCATTTTCACTTTCAAAAACACCATTTTGTATTTTCACTGCATAGCATATTTTTAAACGTATTTATGCCTATATGTAACCCAGTTATAAATAATTATTGTTTAGCATGACTAACTTACCACAGTGCCTGTTTTAAGCAATGGCAATCTTTTACAGCTGCCAGCATAGCTGCATTTCATTAAGGTATTGTTGTTCAGTGCTATGAGCTTTTTCAAAACACTCTATTCCCTACAAGTACTCCTTACCATGGAAAACATTGATATAGGCATCATCATAGAGTCCTGGTTCAAGGCCATTGAAAACACTTCATCATTGCAGAGTTTCAATGCCTATCACATGTTCAGGCCCTCTACATTAGATGAAGGCACTAAAGGCTGGGGTGTCTCCTTAAAAATACCTTATCCCCAGACTTATTAGACAGGGCAATGACCTGGAACTCCTCCATGCCCAGCTTACTACTAAGAAAACCCCCTTATCATAGCTTAGCTAAATATAGGGCTCCCTTTATGTCCTTTCTTCCCATACTTCCAACCTAACCAGTATGGAGTCCCTAGGTATTAAGCCAAACACTATTCTCTTAGGGAACTCAACTATCCCTCCATAAACTGTAAGACTTGTACATCCACAGACATGTATACCCAGAGATTTCTGGACTTGATCAATGCAGAATCACATTGATCAATCAACAGCTCTATTATCAAGTGTTGGATGATTGAAAAAAAAAGAAAACATTCTCAACATCTTTCAGTGAGACACAGGGGGTATATCCATATGCATGTGTATATATACACACACACACACACACACACAAACGCACACACACACACACACATATATATATATATATATATATATATATATATATATATATATATATATATATATATATATATATATATATATATATATATATATATATATGTTCATAGGTAAGTACTAGGCTATCGGCCCTATGGCCTATACAAGCCTAACCAAATGAGTTTCCTAGCTTTTGCCACCCAAGAAAATAATTTTCCTATGCCCCTGTCGAGCACAACCACAGCAGTGATTCCCGGGGTGAATTTCCTATTATCCATCCAGTTGTCAAGATTTCTCTTAAAGAGGGCTAATGAGTCACTTTGCTTGACATGAATGGGCAGCCTATTCCAGAGCAGGGGAAGTCTCTGGGACAGGAATCAATCCCTCTAGCATGTTCTGTTTAGTGTGGTGACAAGGTTTAGGTCCCTGGAGCGTGTGGCTCAGAGAGATTGGGATTTCTTTAAGTGTAGCATGTCCCTCAGGTCTGGGTTAGGCATAGCTTTGTACATTAGGCAGAGGTCACCTCAGAGTAGGCGATATGCGATAGAGTAGAGCTGGAGTTTTTTGAGATGGTCAGCATATGGCATCTGTTTGAGGCCTATAATCCTCTTAGTGAGGTATTTCTGTGGCCTTTCCAGCTTTTACAGATGTCTTGTGAGGTACATGCCAAATGGGGCATTGTACTCTATGATTGGTCTAATAAGGGATGAGTGGAGAGGAACAGTGACCTCTCTTTTTCTGGAGGAGAACCCCTTTGTGATGAGGTGTGCCATGCAGAAGGATTTCCTGACTACTGTGGCGATGTGATTATCAAAGGAGAGATTACTATCCACCTGTGTCCCAAGGTCTCTTATCACACTTTTGGTGTTTAGTAGGCTACTACCTATGTGGTAGTTCATGGGTATGGTATTTTTCCCAAAGGGGATGACAATGCACTTCTTGGCATTGAGCTTTAGGCCATGACTTTGACACCAAGCATCAGTCTCAGTGAAGCCTCTTTGTAGAATGTCCATATCCTTAGGTGAATCAATTATGGCTCCTAGTTTGCAGTCATCTGTGAATTTCATTAGCCAGAGACCAGCTTTATTTGCCTGGACTTCAGAGAAGTAGATACCGAACAGGAGAGGACCCAGGACCGAACCCTATGGTACTCCACTTGTCACTGGTCTGAAGTCAGATTTGGAGTCGGCTACTTTCACTGTGTGGGTTCTGTCAGTGAGCCAGTTGGCCACCCATCTTGTGACATAGGGACTTATGCCTAGTCCAGTGAGTTTATCTATGATACCAGAATGGGGGATGGTGTCAAAAGCCTTGGCGAGGTCAAGATAGGCAGTGTGCACTATCTTACCCTCGTCTACGGCTCTAGTGACTGCTTCAAAGAAGTCAGTCAGGTTTAGGAGGCATGATCTACTCTTTACAAACCCAAACTGAGTGGGGTGCAGAGTTTCTAGGTTACCTATGTCTTTGTTTATAAGCTCTAGGATGATGTGTTTCATGGCCTTGCAGACCAGGCTAGTTAGGCTAATGGGGCAGTAGTTCCCAGGTCTCTGGTGGCACCGCCTTTGTGGAGTAGGATAACTGTCACTTTGTGCCACTCCTTAGGCACTAAGCCTGAAGTGAGGCTATGGTTGAACATGGTGCTTAGGTGGAGTGCCAGTTCATTTTGTAGTTCGTGCAGAACGCAGCCTGGGATGTTGTTCAGTCCCATAGATTCTATGTTCTTGGCTTTGGAGAGTGCGGCCTTCACCTGTGCGGCCATGATTTCAGGGGGTTTGCAATCATCCGGTAGGGGGATGGGCCCTTTGGGGGGTGAGGGGAGAGTGAAGTTAGCACTGAACCTGTCTGCCAGGATGTTGGCAATATCAGTTGGTTCGGTAAATGTAGTGCCATTGTGCTGTAGTTCAGAGCAGATCTGAGTGTTGCCACTGAGATTCTTGACATAGCTGTAGAAGGATTTGTGGCTGTCTTTAGAATCCAAGCCGATTTTATTTCCATAACTAGCACTGGAGGATTTTATGAGGGATCTCAGCTTCTTGCTGAGGCTGACCAGGGAGTTCCTGTAGTCATGGGATTTTACTCTTTTCTGCAACAGTTTTTTTCCTTCTGTTGTAGAGCTTGTTTATGGCAGGGGACCACCAGATTGTCTTCCTTTTTCTGGAGGATAGCATCTGGGTTCTGTTGGGGATGGCATAATCCATGCACTCATGTATGTGCTTATACAGTGAATTTGTATATGATTCAGCAGTAGTGCCACTATTTTCCATCTGTGTGGGTATAATGAAATTTGCCACTTCTGAATTAAGAAGCATGAAGTTGGCTTTGGAGAAGTTTTTTATGGTGGTTTCCTTAATGGGAAGGGGAGGCAGGATATGGGTGATTAGCTTGTGGTTGGACCTGACCAGCGAGGAGTTGACCTCTGGCATGGTTCTTATATTACTCATATTGGTAATGACCAGGTCCAGGATGTTGCTACCCCTGGTAGGGGTATGGACAAGCTGATCCAGGGTGTTGGAATTAATGAATTCCAGAAAACATTGGGCAAATGAGTTAGTACATGAGTAGTTTTCCCAGTTGATGGAGGGGTAGTTGAAATCTCCCAAAATTAGGGTATTGGGTTGTATCTTAATATTATCCAGTATATTGAGAAACATGGAGTGGGCGTCCTGGGCCATGGAGGGGGATCTGTAACACACTACAACCTGAATTGCAGTCTTGCCCAGTGTTAATTGTACTTGGATAATTTCAGAGGCATTATGTTGTGCAACTAGCCTGGAGGTGTGGATACACTTTATGAATATGGACAAACCTCCTCCTTTAGTATTTCGGTCCGGGTTGGGTGGCTGAAAGGTGTGGTAAGAATGCAGGGGTGCTCTCTGGAGCCTTAAACCAGGTCTCTGTCACTGCACAGATGTCGATGTTCTCCATCTTAAGGAGAGCCTCGAATGTGTGCATTTTGAGGTGTAGACTTCTAACATTGAGTAGCATTACCCTTAGATTTTGCTTGTTTATGTCTACTATGGTGGTGCGTTTGATGTTTGAGCCTTGCCTAAAAAAAGGCACTATAGGGGCAGCAAGAGCTTTAGCCAGTATCCAGAATCCCAGCGGTGACAGGTGCAGGCTATGTCTGGAAAGCATCATGGCCTGTCGATCAGGTTGTCCCAGGCAGACAGATACTGGATCTCCTTGGAATGACACCAGAATCTTAGCCAATTGTTGAAGTCAATCATTTTGTCCTTGTACTGTGGCATCATTCTGGGTGATGGCAGGATGCTACTCAGGGATAGTGTCATACCTGCCTGGGCCACATGGTCAGAGATCTCCACCATGTTTCTTTTCTTGTAGTCCAGGGAGGTACATCGGAGGTCATTCACTCCAACATGGACAATGATGGAGTCATATTTGTACTTGTTGTGGAGTGACCTGAGTGCATGCATTATAATTTGGATCCTGGCACCTGACAGGCAGCTGACAGTGACTTTCTCCTTGTTCTGCCTGGTGAGGGGGACATCAGTGTGCCTGACTATAGAGTCACCAATGACTAGTGTGCTGGGTACGTTGTTTTGCCTTATGGGCTGAGGTTGAGTGGCACACTGATTCTGTGGGCTATGTGTTATTTGGGTAGTGTTGGGGGAGGTTGCTTGCGTTTAAGCTTTGGAGGTCTCTCTTGTTTGGGCAGGTTTTTATTGAGAACCTCTATGAATGTAGGTGTGTGTTTTGTATTACTATGTGTGGGTTTGGGAGGTGCAGGCATTGATGGACTATGTGTTGAATGCGCTGTGGTGTTAACCTTCTCCTCTTTACTGTCTAGTCCAGTCTTGGATTGAGAGAGCTTAGCTTCCAGTTTGGCTATATAAGTGCATCTCTCACAGGTTGTAGTGTTGGATGGTAGGTGGACAGGGTTGTCAGTGTACACGAGGCAATTGCTATATTGCCCCAAGATGCCCAGCTTCATCAGGTGGACAGGAGAAAACACCAGAAGCTGACCCTTGGACATGTCTGGTTAGTGCTTATTAATTTAAGTACTGGGAGATGAGTTCCTCTTGATTAGTGAGGAAAGTTGAGTGCTGCAGTAATTTGTAGATTATTTAGTGCTTGCAGTGAGCAGAGCACCAGGAACAGTTATGAGTGCTAAAACTAGAAGACTGGTTAGTTTAAGGGTACAGAAACAGTTTTGAGTGCTAAAACTAGGAGACTGTCTCGTTCAAGGGAACAGAAAAAGTTTTGAGTGCTAAAACTAGAAGACTGGCTAGTTCAATAGAACAGAAACAGTTTTGAGCACTAAAACTAGAAGGCTGGCTAGTTCTAAGGGAAAATCTGAAGAGCCGACTTTCTGGCACTGGGAATAGTTTAATCAAAGTTAAATGCCACTGCACGGTGCACAAAACCATTTAACTGCAGTTAAATGCCGCTGCATGGTGCGCAAAACTGTGCAAACACAGGTTTTTAAACAGAAAGATGAAAGGAATAGAAATATCCCAAATCGGCCGATAAAACTACAGGTTCTGAGCTGAAACCTCTCCTCTAGATGACGGCTAGGCTGTTTCAAAGCTTACCACTCTCACTGATGAACAGAGAAGCTTCCCTCTATCTCAGAAAGGCCTGGGCAACACAGAAACTTACAAACAGCCCAGAATTCAGCAAAATCTGAAAACCAGAATCTACTAGCTCTAGAAAGGCAGAAAACGAGTACAGACATAGGAATTTTTTGTTTATATATATATATATATATATATATATATATATATATATATATATATATATATATATCTATCTATCTATATATATATATATATATATATATATATATATATATATATATTTTTTTTTTTTTTTTTTTTTTTTGCAGTGGGCAATCCCTCTTGCACCCCACCCCCCCATATGGACATCCCTTGGACTTAAATATATCTAATTCAAGGTCATACAGCAGTGGACCAAACAAGAGAACTCCACTATTGGCAAAGGTTGTTTTCCTAAATTTCCTGTATTGTTTGGCACTTATTTATTTATTTATTTGTCATTTGTTAACCGGGTAGTCCAACTGAGCCAGTGACCTGTTTGCAGTGGAGACGTGAGGAGAAAAGCTCCAGGCAGTTATTACAAAGTTACAAAAAAGAAAAACATCTGACAATGAAGTTTTATGCAAACATTACAATAACATAGGTTCATAGCTTCATAGGTGTTGACTAGGCTAATGGCCACAATGGCCTTTTTAAGCCTGGCCATGCATCCCAAATCCCTGATAAGTTCTGATATCCTTGATAAGTGTAAGCATGGGCCTGGGAGATGAATTATTTACAGGTTACCTGCATTAGAGACATAGGTGCCAAACCAGGGATGAATTTCAGGTTTCTCATCCAATTGTCCAAGCTGAACTTGAATTGGGTTAGGGAGGAACTCTGCTTTACATGGATGGGGAACCTGTTCCATAGACAGGGTAGTCTCTGGAATAAATCTCTCCAGGTCCTATTTATATCACAGGCAAGGTTTAAGTCTTTAGAATGGATAATTCTGGTTCTGTATGTTTTGTGGATATGCAGGAGGTCCATCAGAGTGGGGTCTGACAATGCCCTGTATGCCAGGCATAGATCTCCAATCAAAAGCCTTTAGGAGACAGAATACAGGGATTGGGCCTTGAGGCAGTCTGCATAGGGCACATTACTTATGCCCTGTATTCTTTTAGTGAGGAACCTCTGTGGATGTTCCAATTGTTGGATATGCCTGGTTAGGTACATACCAAAGGGAGCATTGTACTCAATGATTGATCTGATGAATGCTGAATACAGTGGAACAATGACTTTCTTGCTCTTAGATGCCATAGCTTTGTTTATAAGTTGCAAAACATAGAATGATTTCCTCACCACTGTAGACACGTTATGATCAAAGGCAAGGTTACTATCTATGTGTGTCCCTAAGTCCCTGACTACTAGGTCAACTCTAAGGAGTGTGTTGTCAATATGATAGATACCAGGGATGGATGACTTCCCAAAGGATACTATTATGCATTTCTTGACATTTGCTTTTAGTCCATGGCTCTGACACCAGTCGTTTGTCTGTGTCACCCCTCTTGGAGAACATTTGTGTCAGTGTGAGATTCAATGACAGCTCCTAATTTGCAATCATCTGCAAATTTAGTCAGCCAGAGACCACTGACATTGGCCTTGACTTCTGAGAAGTAAATGCCAAAAAGGAGTGGTCCAAGGACTGATCCCTGAGGGGCTTGACTTGTGACTGGCCTCTTTGTGAAGGCAGACTCCCCAGTTCTAACTTCCTGGGTCATGCTTGTGAGCCAGTTGGCTATCCACCGGGTGACATACGGTTTTGTGCCTAACCTCTTGAGTTTGTCAACAATGCCTGAGTGGGGTACTGTATCAAATGCCTTGGCCAGGTCAAGGTAGGCAGTGTGCAGGATTTTGCCTCATCCATTGCTTTGGTGACCTTCTCAAAGAAGTCCACCAGGTTGACTAGGCATGATCCACCCTTGATGAAACCAAACTGGGTTGGGTCCAGTGTCTGGAGGTTTACTATATCTCTATTGATCATCTCCATGATAATTCTTTCCATGGCTTTACATATAAGACTAGTGAGACTTATGGATCTGTAGTTTCCAGGGTCTGTAGATAGCCCACCTTTGTGCAGAGGGTTGACTGTTGCCTTTCTCCATTCATGAGGCATGAATCCTGTTTGGAGGCTACAGTTAAATAGTAATTCCAGAGGCCCTGAAAAGTCATGTTTCATGCTATTTAGAAGGCATACTGGGATATTGTCTGGGCCCATTGATGCAGTGTTCTTAGAGCATTAAGGACCTTTTCCCTAGTGATAGTAGGGGGAGTTATACTTGATGATATTCCAAAACCACCAAAGCAGAACAGAAAAATATTCAAAAGACAAAAGCCAGTAAATGTCCTTTATTAAAAGCACAAAAACCTCCCTAGCGCCTCGGCATAAAGCCTTCTTGGAGAAGGAGAATTTGGATATTTGATGATATTTCCTGAGGGAAGGTTGAGGGAGAGAGAGGAGCAAAGTTGGAGTTATATTTATCAGCCAGGAGGTTTGCTATATCTTCTGGCTCAGTATAGGTGGCTCCATTTATAGTGAGCTCTGCACACATTTGTGCGGACATAGCTAAAGAATGCTTTGAGGTTGTCCTTGGCCTGGGAGGCCAAACGTACCTCAAATTTGGCTTTGATAGACTTTATTTGTCCTCCGAGTTGTTTGTTTAGTTTGAAGAGAGTGCTTTTATCCTGCTGGATGCTGCATCTTCTAATTTTTGCCATGATTTTCTTCCTGCTGTTATACATCCAATTGATTTTGTGATCCCACTAGGGTGGTTTATTTTTTGAGTTAATTCTGTACTTCTTCCTGGTGGGTACAGCTGCTTCTGTGCAGCTATGAACATGCTTGTACAGGGTTTCTGCAAACAGTTCTGCATAAGCAGAAGTTTTCTCAGGGTTTATGGGGCTTGTACTTTTGCCAGGTTCTCTCTTAATAGCAGGTGAACTATATACATGAGAACATTAGAAATTTACAAAAGGCCTGAGAATGAAGTTTACATAAACATTGCAATAATGTGCATAACATGGAGTACAAAAGTTAGATTTTTTTTAATCAACAAAAATATAAATATATGCAAATGAACTAGGACACTTGCAATAGCTGGGTGTTAAACGTGTGAGAGGTAGTAAGGTGGTCAGGTGGGATTTAAGTGAGATCATTGCAGTGACAGGTGTTAGCATTTAGGAGAAAAGTTTTCAGTTCTAACTTGCTAAAGTGCTGTCAATCAACTGAAATACCTCCATCGATTCAAACTCTCTGGACCAGTTAGTCCACACCTCAACCAGGGGTAATAAAATCCTGGACTTGGGCCTTACCAACATGAGGCAGCTTTGCTCCCCCACCAATTGTAACTTTGTCCCTGATCAAATCAGACCACAAGTCAATCATCTGTCTCCCACAAAAATAAATATAACACCAAATTCAAAAATAAACCCCACTGGTAGAACTCAAGTATTAACAGGACCCACAATAAAAGAAAAAAATCATTACTCACAAAAAGAAATCTAACACTCAAGATGCAAAAAATGCTCCTGATAAACTAAACCAGGAATTCTAGACCTTGATCAAATCAGTCAAATTTATATATGAAGATACACAACAAAACTAAAAATGAATAAAAATAAATACAGCACTCTGGAACGGTCCAAGTCAACAAACCAAACTACAACAAACGTAATATATTAAGCTGTTTCACTCTTTTAATTTTATGAACTTTATCAGAATTAAATATCAAACACTCCACCACAATTTTATAAACCAGCACTACATGACATCATAATAGACATCTGTATACAATTGGTTAGTCAATTAAATAAGCAATTAAGTAATGAACTTTTCTGTCTCTAAATATACCTTTTTTAAAAATATTTAAATACATTTATATTTTAACAAACTTTTAATAGAAATGCAGTCATTGAGTCATGGTGTATTGTCTGCTCTTAGGAATGCTTGCCATTTTAATTCATTATATTCTAAAAAAATATTAAATGAGCCAATAACGATCTTATCTACCTGTTCCACTACCATAAAAACATACTTTCTAAAATCTTTACAACCTAAAGCATGCTTAGCTAACATATTTTTGACATGTTTTTTCTTAACCACTAAAGCATGCTCTAATCCTTTCACTTAACTTTCTAATCGTCTTTCCAATGTAAAAACTGTCATAATTACAGCAAATTGCAAGATAAATTAATTCATTGCTATTACAGTTATAGCTATTTCTTGGTGTTAAAAATAATCTATGTGTTTGAAATTAAAGTTATCCATACTATAAATATATCTACAATAATTGCATTTCGGATAAGAAAAAGTCGCCTTAGAAATTACATTATTTGCCTCTGCTTCACTCAATGTCAATTCTAAAAGTTGTTTTAAATTCATATTTTTCTTATAAACAAAAGTAGGGCTTTCTCCTATAACTTTGGAAAATTATGAATTACCTAATATAATTTTCCAATTATCCACGAGAATCTTTTGGATAGCCAGACCATCAATACTTATGGGAAAGGAAAGGAACAAGCATAATTATAAAAAAAAAATATTTTTGACAAATTTAAATTTGTACACCTAATTTGGAATCCTGCACATAAAATAGGAGGAAATTTGTTTTCTCTATCTTTAATGATGTTGTTAGCTATTGAATCTACCTTTTCTTGTGGGTATCTCTAATCTTATAAAATTTATTAAGGTTGTTAACGTCTTTTAATAAGATGATTCAGTCTAACAACCTGTCTTCTAAACACATTCAACTTAATAAAATTAGGATGATAACTATCAAAATGTAAACAGTTGTTAGTAAATATTTCCTTTATAAATATACTAATTTCAAAGGTGTTTGATGCTGTTAACATAGTGATTTTGAGATCTAAAAAATTCACTGTGGTCCCTTTATTACTAACAACAAATTTCAGTTGTGTTACTGTATTGTTAGTATGTGCAAAGAATTGCTCAAAGACATTCATATCACCTGTCCAAATAAAAAAGAGAACATCAATGAATCGCTTATAAAAACTAACATATTTAAAATGTGGCAATTTTAAAAGGAATTCTTCTTCCCACCAGTACATAACAAGGTTAGCAAATGCTGGTGCAACCTGTGCCCCCTTTGCCACCCCACTAATTTGCTGATATATCTTTTTGTTGAAAGTAAAAAAAAAATATTATTGAGAACCAATTCCAATAAAGAACACATGGTACTGGTATCAAAATCTAAATATTTATAATATTTGTTTAAATGTTGTCTTACAAATTCCAAACCTTCTTCTTGTTGGATCGTAACATATAAAGAGTAGACATCTATAACATACATAACAGTTTCTTGATTATTAAAAACATAATTTTTTAATTGATCCAGAAATACCCATGAGTCTTTTAAACAAAATTTACTGACTTGAACTAAAGGGTTCAAAACAGTGTCTAAAAATGGGAAATTTTTATGGTTTTGTTCCGTGGTGCTGAAACAATTGGCCTAAATGAAGGATTAACTACATCTTTATGAATCTTGGAAATACCCAAAAGAACTCCAAATTGTGGTTGTTCAACAGATGAAAATTCAAATAAATAAAGTGTGATGTATCCTTGATGCAACACATCCAAAAGTGTTAAAATCAATTTCTTGATAACTTTTCCTTACTATATCCTTTCTAACCTTCCTGTAATTATTTTGTTCTGAAAGCAGACTCTCTATTGCCTTATTATATTCAGCCATCTGCATGATTACTAACCCATTTCCTCTGTCTGTTTCAGGTAAATTTAAGTCCTCAGCTACTATAATTCTTCCCTTGTGTGTCATATGTGCCAAGATGATTCCTTCTTTTTGATTTTATGTTCCCCCACTTTGTCTCCACTGTCTGAAAGTCTTCAATCCCCTCTTCATCAATTGGTCCATTTGCTACCAAGTCACCAGAGATCATTAAGGCAGCCATTAAGGATAGTTTGGCATTTTCTTTTTAAGCCCTAACCTCTTTGTTCCTATCCTGTGACAACCAGTGGGTGGAGTGTGCAATGCACATCAGCACTGCATAGCCTCTCATTTCTGCAAAGGATTGATGTCAGTAGGACCAACCTTGACCATAAAAAGCAGGGACCAGATTGTTGTTACCCTTGTTTCCACCCAGGTAAATCAACCTGTGTGCATGTGTCCCTGAGCAGGTACACTACCTCCATTCTAGCATGGACAGTTGCCCATCCTTCCTGTATGCCAAACCTTACTGCCTGTGCTATCCAGCATCTGAACCACTAATCAAACTTCTATACTGCTTGTGCATGCTCATTTAGATGATTTCTTGAGGGAAGAGGTGGATGCATAAACCTACATGGTGATGGAAAAACTTGCTATCAGTGTCAAGACTATGTTAGAGATCAAGGTAGCTATGTCTCAAAATTCACAGCTGTCTGTGTTGATGCAAAACAAGTTTAACATAAATTAGAAAATGATGCCCACCATTACTTGTTGAATAAAATATTTCAAGAAAAGAAGCTATACAGTCAAAAAAGTATTTTGATAAAGTGAGAAAAAAGTCATTGTTCCACAATCTCTGCCTGAATAAATACATTAAAATATTCACATTGATAAATGAGTAAGAGAAAAAATACACAATACAAAGTATTTTTTGTACTGGCCAGGAATGACTAAATAGATTGAGAACATGGCTGCCAGATTTGAAGCATAGTGAGAAAAGATACCCAAAGGCAACAGAGCCAATGATTTGTCATGTTGCTACAGAAAGGTCATTGAAACTTTATTTTACACATTCATTCATTCATGGGGAATAACAAAAATCCTTATTAGTATTTATTGCTACAGTAAATATTTTGAGCTTGAGAGGTTGGGTATGGTTACTTCTGTGGTTGTTTTACATATAAAAGTTGCATTTGCGAGACAACATGGTATACCACAGAAGATCATAATTGACAACGGTCCTCAGTAAAGCCCCAAAACTTAGAATTTTTCTTCAGACAGATGGGATTTTATGCATGTCATTACAAGCCCATTACACCTACACATTAATGGATGAGTTGAAAAGACAGTCCAAATTACTAAGCTATTGATGACCAAGGCAATCACAGAAAGAAAGATCCATATCTGAGCATACTCCAATGCAGAATCACTCCAGCTGATAGTTTCAGATTAGCAGCACAACTCTTGATGAGACAATTTTGTTCCATTTTGCCAAATACAAATCAGCAGTTGATACCAGAAGTCCAGACTCTATGAAGGGAGGATGCAAGGAGAGACAGGCAAGGAAGAGGGATTCATTGTAGACCAGAATCAATGACTATTTTTGTCACAAGGAGCAAGAAATGGCAATAGAAGCAAACAGTTTTAATCCATCCATAAAAACAAAAATCCTTCCAGATATGTACACTGGATGGACAAATAAAGTATCTCCTTCCCCTTCCTCTTTGCTTGTACTTGGTTATTAATACTTGATAGGAAAGACAATCTCTAAAATAAGGTTCAAACATCTCCTTAGCCTCATACCTCTATTAACTTTCCCTCCCACATTGCTTGCTCCCCGTTCCTTTGTTCCTTTGCAGATTTCCTTCACTAAATTTCAGCCCCCTCTTGCTTATTTTCTGTACTCCTACTTGCACATAATCCCTATTTATAAAATATGTTTTCTCCATTTTTGCCCTGTCTTACTCCTTAAAATACATTGTGCATATGTATGAATCTAATATTCTTTATGCTTGTTACATTCAACTTAAAGACTTGAATCAAAAATCTTAGTCTCTCTTTATCTCTCATCCCCCACCCACTTCATCACAGTTCTTTTTTACACTGATTTATGACCTTCTGCTTAAGTTAGCTATATTAGCCTGAAATGTGTAACTTTAAAGTACTCCTTCAAATTAAGTAACCCTAAACTACTTTATCTATGGGGAGAATCAACTTATCCCACTTAACTCTTGCACTCTTTACCTCTCAAATAAATGTATTCAACTCTCTATTAATTGCGATCCATACCTTCTCCTTTAGTTGATACAAAATACATTTGATTAGTATATAAGACTAAAGGGACTAAAAGCATTTCCCTGCTTGTAGCTTAATATTCAAATCAATAATCAGGAGCCTCCAGCTTCTTAATTCTTGTATTATCTTCTGTTTAGTCTCTCCTCACATATCCCCAGCTGCCATTACATACTCCTTTTTAACTTGTAGATCTAAATACTTCTTAATACGGCCTCATACATATGGGTTTTGCCGAATCAATTGATGTGAGGGAGCATAGTTACCACTATAGTTTTTGTTTTATCTTTATCTTTTATGTCCCCAAAAGACTTGAAACTGCCTTAAAATGTTTTACAACTTCAAAATGCCCTTTTCTGGATTTAGCAAGTACAAAATAATACCATCTGTAAACAAAACTAACTTTCCTTGACTACCATACCAGTTATATCCTCGAATTTCTAAATGTTTTATTTTATTTGTCAATATCTGTAAATATAAACAAATAACAAAGGTGAAAGAGGACATCCTCATCGGCTTTCTCTGTTCAGAAACAGATCGTCAGGGAGAAACCATTGCACTTAAATTATTGTCTTGGATCCTACATATATCCTCTTTATTAACTCTTATTGAATCAGGAATGCAGATGTTACCATTGGCCCACTCAGAAAATTGCAGCTGAGCCTATTGACTGGTTTCATTGAATCCTGGCTTACCAACAATAATGGTGTTTTCTTACTCTCTTCTCCCTCTGTGAAGCTATATCAATCCATATCCTTTAATTTTTGGTGACATCTTTGCCATTCCCTTAGTTAAAATATCCATAATCACCTTATATATATATCTATTTTAAGGTCATACAGCAGTGGACCAAACAAGAGAACTCCACTATGGTAAACAAAGTCAACCTTCCAGATCTTTATCACTTTGTTCATTCTAACTTTCAGAGTAATATCATATGCTCCTGGAGATTTCCATGTTGACTGATTATATATCTGTTTTTATTTCATCTCATTTATCTTGGTCATTCATTGTTGGGCCTTGTCTTCCTATAACCTTGTCATAGCCCTTCTAGCCTGCCAATATACCACAACAGTTGTTCCCATCATAAATGCCCAGGCTGTTCTTAAAAGTATCTAAACTACTATTTATTTATTTTATTTTACATTTGTTTACTGGAAAGTCTGACTGGACAAAATGACCTTTTTCAGCAGAGACCCAGGGTGAAAAGCTCCACATTTGTAAATAACAGTAAGATACAAATACAATGTAGAGATAAAAATATTGATTCACTTTCAGATACAAGTAGAAAATGAAAATACAAGTAATACATTTCACTGATACAGTCATACAGTCTGGGTAGCATACAAAGAATAGCAGTACTGTGATTGTAGCTAGAAAACAATCAAGTTAAGTATACATATGCATAGTAGGGGTATACTATTCAAATACAAAAATGACAGGGCGTGTTCCTTTAGCTGCCTTAAGACATCTATTTCCTAACCAGGGTTTGTGCAAGAGCAAGTTCATGATTCTGGGAAGTGTGATTTGAGAAGTTTTTTTAAACTTGGAAGTGTTAGTAGTTGTTCTAATATTTAATGGCAGGGAATTCCAAGTTTTGGTTATGCAGCTGGAGTAAAGGGAAATTCCAACTGCATTGTTAGGTTTGGATATATTTAGGATGGATTTGTTACCGGAACATAATACCCTGTTATTGGAGTAGTGTATTAGTCGATTTTGAAGTACTGCTGTTTTTTCTGGCTGATTTAGTATTCAATGGGTGAAGGTGAGTTGATTATAAGCAAGTAGATTTGGTAGTTACAGCCAATATAGTTGTTTTAAAGCCAAACAATGATGGAATCTGAAATTTATTTCTGTGGCAAACTTTGTAATTTTATTATAGCAAGTTTTGAGTTTTGCTAGGTCAGATTTCTTAATGTTTGTAAGAATTTGTGAAGCGTATAGTAGCACAGAGATAAGATGGGTTCTTGCTATAGTGGCCTTTGAAGATTTACTTAGAAAGTGTTGATTTCTGTACAGGGTTCCTAGATTATGTGAACTTTTCTATGGTCTGTGATAAGTGTATGTCAAATTTTATATTATGGTTAATGACTACTCCAAGTAATCTTGTCTGGGAAACCAGAGAAATAATTGTATGATTTGATGATGAGCTAGTGAATGTTGTGAGGGCATCTGCAGCTCTAGTTAGATAGAAGAGCATGAGTTTTGTTTTGTTGGTTAAATATAAGTTGTGTATTGTTTAGCCAAGTTTCCACAGCACTGAATGAATGCTGGGTGATTTTCTGGAGTTTTTATATTGTTGGGGCAGCACAAATCAGGGTAGAATCATCTGCATATTGAACTACGGAGGCAAGTGGGATGGCAGTATGAAGACTGTTATTAAAGATAATAAAACGGAGAGGGCCCAGAATAGATTCCTGTGGAACTCCCAAGGTTACAGGCAGTAATGAAGAGGAATTTTGTTGCAATTTTACAGCTTGCTGGCATCCAGTTAGATATTATTGAAATCAAGTAAGTGCAGAATGGCTAGTTTAAGTTCTGAGAGTGTAGTTAAGAGTTTAGAATGAGAGACAGTATCAAAAGCTTTGGCTGGATAGAGAAAGATGGAGGAAACTAAATTGCCTTCATTGCAATGGTGGTTAATAATGCTAGTAAAGTTAACAAGGACAGTGGTAGTAATAAGATTAGGATGGAAACCGTACTGACTTTTAGATAGAAGATTGTTGGTTATTAGATAGTTTAAGATTTGTGAATGGATGCACCTCTCAAGTATTTTAGGTAATGGTGATAGTATAGCTGTTGGCTGGTAATCTGATGATTCTGTCGAGTTTCACCTTTGTGTAGAGGGATGATATATGATACTTTCCAAATTTTAGGGACTTGCTCTGAAGTGAATCAATTTATTAATATGGATACTGGACAGGATATTGCTTCTGCAGTGATTTTTAGATATTTGGCAGGTAGATAGTCAGCAGCAAGTGTGGTAGGTTTAAGCCTTTTGAAATAGTTAACCATGGTATTTATTGGGACAGGTTGGAAAGATAAGTTATTGGGATCTAGTGTGGGTACTATGATCACTATTATGATTGCATTAATGTAATTTGTTAGTCTATTCCATGCATTGGCTACTCTCTCAGAAAACCAATTAGTACACTTCTCATTCCTATAAAATCTTGTACAGAGGTTGTCCGGTAATTCTCTATTACTTTTTGATAACACCAAACATTCCCAGAAGTAATTGTTTCTAAATGTCCTATATTCCTGAATAAAGTGTACTCTTAAAATATCTACACGAGATACTGTACAAGTTCTGACATTTTAATCTTTCATAATAACTGTAATGTATAGTCATTTGTCTTGCTTAAGTCGTCGTACTAAACATTTTCTGCTCCAGAGTTGTTATCAGAAATACTTGCTTAATAGTAGTCTTTCTAAACACATATTCATTGTTCAAATATTTCTTACTTTCCTTTTAGCACTATGCAGTTGCTCTCTTCTTTTAACTTTTGTCATTGTCTATAAATAATTCTTATTACTTCTTTCTTATATCTTTTCTATATTATTTCTACCATGATTTTGAAGTCCGTTTTCATTTTACCCCCCACACGAGCTATTCTTTCTGAAGAAATGTCTATCTTCTGTAACACCTGTTGAACCATTTCTACTAACCATTCCTTAAATGTCTTTCTTTTTAACAGATAAATAGGAAAGTGCCAGTGTCTCCTTTTTATTTCATTACCCTGCATCTTTATCTTAGTTCTTATTAGTGAATGTCTGATATAGTTATTGGATGGGTCTGAAAACTTTCAGGTAAATACACATGCTCTTGTGAAATATAATTTCTATTTAGCCTGGTCCAGTTACTCTACCTTAGGGAAGTCTGAGTACCTGCTACCGAATTCACCTCTTACATACCAACAATTCTCATATACATCCTTGGAAATATACCCTTTTGTGACATTTGCCCTTTTAGGCCCCAGTACATCCCAGTATTGCAAATTAGGCTCTAATCATCACTCATAAATAACATTCCCTAATTGAACACTTATTATTTCTCCCAAATTCTTCAAGCACAATAGCAATTTTAGGTGGAATAATCCTCCATCCCTGCCAATAACCCCTTACTACCACAAATGTACATTTTTGTCCTTTTTTTCTTCTTCTATCACTGTTAGAGTCCCTCTCACAATCACTGTTATAGCTCGTTGTTTTCTTTGCTGCTGATATTCTGTTGAAATCCACCTTGAAATCCTTCTTTTGTCAAATTCACATGTTTATTTCTATCCACATGCATCTTCTGTTTCACTGCTATCTGTATCCTACACTTCTTAATATAGCTCAATACTTTTTATCTGTATCAGTATGACCATTTACATCCCATGTTAATACTGACAAAGGAGCCATTCTGATAAAAAGCAATTACTCCCACATATTATACATGACAGTTCTTTTGAATATACATATTACTTATTCCTGCTTACATATACACACTAATGACTAGCAGGCTGATCTTGTATATAGATGCTTCTATATGAACCTTTGCTTCATTTTCTCAGATGTTTTGCTCCAATAAAAATACTCAAGAAACTAAAACCAAGTATGTTTTCAAGAAGCAAGTAAGTAAGTAAATAAATAAATAAAACACAAAACTATATACACTTTCCAAAAGGAATTATACCCCTCCAAACAGAAACAATTGCCCCACATCTACAGAGGTACAAGTAAAACCTATTCTAAAGTTAAGGTTAATCATGCTAATGCTCATGTTAGAACCAGTGTTCCCACTTTTATCAGATTGTTGTCTGTTCTTATTTTACATTTATTCCCCACATGGCTGTGAAAAAAAAAAACTTGCATGCCTTCAGTGAATATTAACTTTTAGCCTTAAAAAAGTACAGTGGCTACTCTCAAATAAAAAAATACAAATCTAAATTGTACACATATTTACTGCTTTGAAGTACTAAAGCTGCTGATGAGGCATCTAGTTATATAACTATTAACTTGCAACAGTTTCAAATTTCATTTCTTATATTACTTTATTATGCTCAATTAACTGCTTGCAAATATCTCCTTAAACATGCATTACCTTGTTTATAGCTTACAGATTTCACTTAGAATGCATTGTTTCACTGACATGCTTGCTAGTATCCCTTAAAAAGTTAATTACGTTGCACGTTGTTGGTTTCACTCAAAACACATTGCTAAGACCCTTTACAATTAATTAAAATAAACCATAGGTAAAGGTCATCAGCTTTAATATAAAGCAATCTCTAGCACTTTGGTTTACAAAAAGCCTTCCAGGAGTAAAATGCAATAAAAATGACATCCTCTATATACACAGAAACCCCTCCCCAAAACATCAAATATGCAATTAAACAATTAATTAAATAATTAAATCAAAATATTTCCAGCAACATTCAGTATTTAGCCCACTAAGGGTCAGTGAAGAATACTTCAGAATAAATAAAGCTTCTTTATGTAGCAATTTTCTTTTTATGTAACAACTTCCTTGCTCATATTCTGTTTTTTTCCAAAACAGTTGCCTTCAAACCATCTGGATTACTATTATGAAAACAGTTAAAACATTGGGTTAAAGGGCTTTCAAGTTTACCAGATTTAAAATCTCTAACATGTTCTTGAAGTTGAGATTTGAAAGCCCTTTTAATTTCACCTATATAAAATAAACCGCAATCGCATTTTATCACATATACTACGCATTCTGTAGAACAACAATATTTCCCAACTGGTTTAAAATAATATTCCATTAATCCTATTAAATGTGTTGACTATATACCTACAACTTATACATCTAGTACAAGGAAAGGTACCTATATTTCTAACTTGAGAACTTAAATCATTAGGTTGTTTAAACTTACTGTGAAATACAATATCTTGGATATTGCATCTTCTCTTACAGAAGAACATAGGTGTTTTACTTATCACACCTTGTAAATCTTTATATTTCCACAAAAAGTCCCAATGATACAATATAATTTTTTTTTCTATTTTGGGACTTAAAATATTATAAGTAGTAACTACAAAAATCTATCCCCTTTATTTTTATGATGTTCATAATTTACCATATTCACCTGTTGTGTATTGCTATTATTAATCTTTACACAACTGACCTTTACAATTAATTGTCTGCAGCTAGTTGATTTGCAAATGCAAGAAATACCTACCATTTTTATGTTTACATCTTTTACTCTTGTTTTTCAAGTCTTTTTGCTTTAGGGCCCCTTGTCTATAACTTAAACTAAGAATGCTAATCCAGATATCTACCGCTATAAAACAAGGAAAGTATCTTTTAACTCTGTTTAATACGATCAATACACATTTACATCCCACCTATGTGGCCCAAGATCACAACATCATATTGACTTTAATTTGATTTTTATAGCCTTTCTTATCTTGTTATAGTGTAGATCCCAGTTAGATTACAACTAAGAAAAAGTACATTTTTACTTTAATAAGAAAACTCCCCCATCTCATATTTAAAAAAAACTTCTGACTCCAAACTATACAGAACTACTGTATAAAATAGTATGCAGTCATTATCAGGAACATTTATGCAAGTATTAATAAAAACACTACATTTACATTGTTGCTGGTCTTCTGACTGATCATCTCAGTCTCAGAACACCAGTCTGGTTCAAGTCCAGGGCACCCTTGATTCTTCTAGACAGCTCCTGGGATATTTTCTGTTGCTCAAACATTTCTGTTTGAAATAGTAGAAAAGTCTTCCCTGGAAATGTGTCTCCAAGGGCTTTCTTACTGTCAGAAGTTTGAGATACAGAGCTTCTTTCAGCATGCTGGCTCATTCTTTGTTGGCTAAAACTTTTTATTTACTACATAGCCAGATTTGCATCTAAAACCATATTTGATACTTTAGCCAAAATATTCAGAAGACAGCTTCATATAGTAACGTCAATCTCACACCTGCCTCTCACTATCCCCTGACTGCCAATATAAATGTGTGTCTCTTCTGTATGTATACAGAGAATAGTTTTCTACAAATACTCTGGTTCCCCAATTTTTAACACTTTTCTCTCTTTCCACACTTTTCTCAGGAACAGCTCTTTCTGCTGGTGTGATTTCATCTATATGCTGCTTTCTGATGGCCAGATTTGGGGCATACACACTATGCGCCCTGTCAATAAACAAATCTTGCTGTGGAACACTAGTCCATCTGCTTATTTGTGCTTGATTAAAATTAATGTATTCTATTCCTTTCGGTTTCTTTGATAAAGCAAAATAACTCAGGTTTTCTCTGCATGCAATGTCTTCTAATGCTGCCATTTTTCAAAACAGCTCTTCTCAAGAAGCTTCAAGTTCAGTCAGTCTTGCCTTCAGTTCATTGCCTGATTTCTGCAATTGTATTAGCTCACCTGAATAGGAACGTAAAGCTTTTTCTACTTTTTCCAGCCTTTTGTAATTTGACTTTATGTATTCCTCCAGTGTTTCACTTATTTTTATCACCTATTTGTATTTGATTTAGTTTTTTTTTTTTATCTAATTACTGGAAGCCACCTCATGTACTAAAGCTGAAACTTGAACTGATTTTTGCTGAACAGCTGCAACATTCTTTTCAGCCATAATTTTTTTCTTTTGCATTTCTGGGCAATTTTTACATAATTTCTCCAAACTTATTCTTTGCTGGCATCCAGGCAGTGTAATAACTATCCAGTAACTGAATTTTACCCAAACTGATAACTTTTACTGGCTTATTTAACGATTTCTAACACTGATAGAACTCTAATTAATGTGCTATTTGATCTACAATAAAGTCAATCATATTTAAGCATTACTCTATAAACTGCTATGCTATGTGTCCTGATATGCAGTTCATCTGTAAATGCCCCTGATGTATACACTGAATAAAAAGGGTAAGAGCTTATAGAGTATTTACACTGTACATGGAGTTTTACTTTAACACTCTAGTGTTATTACTATGTTTGTTTTTGCAGTCAGCACTTAAGTACTTGAACATGCATGAGTCAGTTACTTTAAAGCAGCAAACTATGCTCATGTTACTTACTTTACCAACAGAAGGTCCCAGTCCACCAGTTATCTCAATACCATGATGCTTCATGACATATTCTGTGATGTCCTTCCAATCATAGCCATCAGGCACAGCGACCGTTGTGACTGTAGGAAGCCTCAAATTCTAACAAAAGGAAAAAAAACAGGTTAAGAAACTGATTAGATGTGAGTATAAAAAATGATAGTTTTTCTTTGGTTGCCCTTTCTGCCCATGATAACAATTTCCTGTCCATTTCTGGTAATCACCCAGTCTATCACTACCCATTTTCACTTCTAGTTTTTATGCTTCAGAACTCTGTAATTATTTCTTGAGGCCAAGGAGGGTTTGTTATATTTTGGAAAGAAAACTTAGTACCTATAATTGTTGAAACTTTTTGAAAAAGTATTCCAAACAGCTAAGGAAAGCAGAAGGAGAAACATGAACAGCTCAGCTAACCATGTAACAACTTCTGTAAACAGGAAGTAGAACAGAGAGTAATCTAGTTTGGACAGCATCTAATTTTAAGAGCATTCCAGCTGAACATTTACTCTGATCCCCTGTCATTATCCAGTTGTATAGTTTACTTGTGAGTACACACGTTACCTATAACACAGTCATTATTTACTTCTATAATTTACTTGTGAGCACACAAGTTACTACAGGGTTATATCATCCAGAAATAATAAGAAGCAGCCCTTTGAATGCTTCATGCAGGGAGCATTACATTATTAGCACGATTACAGGGAGACATTTTCCTCGGGAAATAGTCCATACATCAGCATATATTTTAAGGCGTTCTGTGCATTTGGTAATCATTCTTCCTTCCTTCTTCTGTGCTGTACTGCTAAGTGCAGAGGTATATGTCAATCTATTCTCGCTAAATTTACAGATGAAAGGACACTGTTTCCTAAGATATGTGTTTATTCATAAGCTGCTGAAACAGGCCACAGTCATACAAAGGACATTAAAAGACTCTTAACTACCAAACCATTTCCCTATGAAGCAATTTGTTCTTCCATTGCTCGTAAATAAATACTCCCCTCAATGTTGTCCCGAATTAAAAACATGAAACCCTTAAATGCTGAACACTGCATTGGATGTCAGGCCAAAGCACTTTTATCATTATTTCTATTAAAGCTGTAAACATGCTGGTAAATTCCTTTGTTTAGAGAATTTTCAGTCTTACCAATGTAAAAAGTGGGACAGGAACTATAATTTGACAAACAGAACACTTTACTTATTTTACAGTTGTATAGACCTTTCTTCTCCATTTGTTTAAATGTTTGATAATTGCAGCCTCTCCCCCTATATTAGCATATCAGCACTGATTACAACTACATTTTTGTGTTAACTGCCACCACCCCATTATCTTGATTTTCTACTGGTCTTTCTAATATGTTCTTTATATTTCTCCTTCTTTTATAGATAAAACTAGGTCATCTGCCCAGCTGCAACCTGAGATATCCAACTCTCTTAAAATATATATAGCAGTTTTAATGTAGCTACTGAAAATGTATTACATGCGGTTGGAACATTTACTTTGGGACATCTAAAATATGATTACCATTGTCTTCACCTTCAGTCCTGCAGTTCTTTGAGTTCTTAACATATTCTAATCCAGCTCTAATAATAGGCCCATATCTATTACTTCTATTATCAACAACCTTTTGAATGTTTTCATCAACCACAATTACTACATATCCTCTTTCAAATCCAGTTCTTCCATAAATCAGTCCTCCCCTAAAGTAAGATGAGAAATTCTAATGAACTGGCTTTTTGGTAACCTGAGTTTTTGATTAAATAGATAGCAACTGTTGTAATGAAGACAATAATTGCTAAATGTGGCTTTTCGATACATCCATGTAGCTAATGTATCATTTAACCCCTTTGATACATTCACATCCAAATAGTGAATTTGATTTTGTTCGATAATATAAGTAAACTTAAAAGGCTAGTTGAATTCTGCAATGCCAAAACAAAGTAATTACACTGTTGCATATCCCCTTTCCATACAATGAATACATCATCTAGGTAGCAAAAATATGCTGCACAATAATTATACATTTCCATTCTAAGCAAGGTTTCCCTCTTCCACCGGCATAACGCAGCATTGGTGAAAATAGGGGCATGTACTGCCCACATAGCTATTCCTTTTAGCTGCTTAAAGCATTTGTCTTAAACAATTGTTGGTGAGAATTATTTACATGAATTCATATAACAATCTAACTTCCACATTGGTTAAAACCTGGTATTGTAAACTAATTTCATGGAACTAAGATAATCCTGTCTTATGGGAGATGAATGAAAATATATTTTTAACATATAAAGTGGCCAAATAATATCCTTCTCTTACATATACTCTCTTACATATACATTTCTTAATTGACTGATGAAGTCATAGGAATCTCTAAGAATATGCCTGTCTATGCAAACAAATTTTATTAAGTTTCCCATCCACAAATTTAGCCAATGGGGGGATTTTTAATGTCCCAATGAATTTTTGGGATCTCAAAAAAATTTAAAGTAACTCTATATTCTACCTTCAAATATTGCATCACTGTCAAAGGTGACAGTTCATTAAACAAAAGTTCATCCAAATATAGATTGACTTTATAACAGTCTATATATTTTTTGTTAATTGAAGCAGATTGGTATGTTGCAGTGTCTGCCAACACCTTCAAAATCCATTCCACATCATCAACCATGTCTGTCAATAGTAGTCCCCTAACTTTGTCTGGTTTCATACATCTAATGTCTTTATTGAACATGAGACTGTTGAAAATAGCCTTTTCCATTGTAGAAAGGTTGAGGTTGTAGTATCTACTTCTACTACATTGCTTAAAGAGAGATCTTAAGTCATTCTCACACTTCTTCCCAAAAGCACTATAACAGGATTGATAGGAGGATTAAAAGTACTTTTACATTGGAACATTTGATCCAAGTAATTCTTATTCTCCCATTCTCCACTAAGTATTTGTAAATTTAACTTCCTTGAAAATGATTTAAATCAAAGTGTATGCAATGTCCACTCTACCACAGGTGACAAACATGAACTCTTTTACAAATAAGTTGTGGTAGACAGAAACTAATGGAAAATTTAGAGAAGTTAAAAATATTGACATTGTAGTAGGAAGTGACACTAACAGTACATGAAACAGGTTCTATAACATTGATTAATTGCTCCAATTCTGTTTCACATTCCATACTTCCTGAAAGTGATTGGTTTGCTGCTTCTTCCATCCATAGTTGTTTCTGTTTCTTTTCTTGTAGTGGTAATATGTGCCATTCTCCTGTTTTTTCCCAAATTCCTGGTTGCTATCCACTGGGAGCACCTCAAAGTTGTTGGTCTAAAGGCACTGATTCCATTACATCATGTTCATCGTTGTGTGTTAACTCTTTAACAAATCCATCCTCTCCATGGTCTCCATTCTGTGTATATGTGTATGTTCTTTGTTCAGGTGGATATACCTTTTATTCTCATAGTCCTTGTCATGATGAACCAAATTTTTGTTCTGTCTAATTTTGAGCACAGCTATTTTGGAATCTATATTTGTAAAAAAATGTTGTTAAATTTATTCTTCACCTGGGGGAACAGCAAATCCTCTGTTACAGTAGTAACTGAAACTGTAATTTCTTGCCTTAATTTGTTCATAATCCTTTCATTCTCCTTGATTAGCAATCCAGTTAATTCTAACTGAGGTTTGTCAATAGCGTTAATAGTTTTACATTGATTGGCATGTTATCTTACAAGCCATTTGGAAACTTTCATAATCTTAGACCCTTAGGTACATGCTTATGCCGAATGCTTTCCTTCAAAAAGTAATTGTCCATTTTCAAAGTCTTTAATTTTAAAAGTTTAACTTCCAAATTGATCATCTTCTATTGAACACCAGGATTCCTGTGACTGACGTAGTTCACTTCACCCACACTGCCATTAGTGGTATCAGTTGGGTTGTCTGACCAATCAACATGTTCCACGGCAGCAGAGCTGACTGTTCCATGTTTGCCTGTTGATTGAATATACTGTGACCTTAACAAATTATCAGTCCCACTATAATCATTACCATCACTGCTATTGATCTGACTAAAAGGCAGTGCCTGTGATAACTGCTGTACTAGAAGTGTAAGATTTCCTACCAGCATAGATAGGATAAGTGCCTATGAATAACTTGCCAATGCTTAATCCAAGTTAATAAGGGCCATCTCTTCAGTTGCCCAAGAAATAAATCCAAAATATAAATAACCCACACGAGCAATTAAATAATGAAGACTTGCATATTTGTTTATCGATCATCCACTCCGTCACTTTCATAGAGTGTGATAGGAGTTTGATACCTCAGTACTGCCCACATCTGTGAATATCTTCTTTGTTCTTGTGCACTAACACTAGAATGCTTACTCTCCAGTCATCTTGGGTACATCTTACATATTTCTCTACATACTATGATGAGCACCATCAGAAGACATTTCTCCCTTAACTCACACAACATATTGATCATATCTGCAATCACTTCATCTGAGCCTAATGATTTCCCTGACTCCACTGTCTTTAGTGTTGTTTTTCTTCTAAGGTGGGATATTCCTGCAGTTTTTGTGCAGCAGCCTGTCAGCCATTTTGAAGAAAGCCTAAGTTGTCTGTACTCTCTTTCATGTAGGATTTGCAACCATCTCAGAGTTATCCACCCCACTAATGCTAGCATGGTTCTGATTTCACCATTTTGCCAAAGATGACTTGGAGGCAAGGCAGACATTCCATGTACTTAGACCCTTGCCATAACATCCATCCACTTCCAGTGAGGCCCCTCCGACCAACAGGGAAAGAGATATCTCTCCCAGTATTCATCTGACATAGATGTTATGGAAGACAATGATTTTTTTTAGGTTCACAGGTTAGTACTAAGCTAATTCCCTTTGTGGGCCATTTTAAACCTAACCAATTACTCTATTTGAGAATCAAACCCTGCACCTGGAGTCTGTAAGGTTAACACCTTAACCATTGTGCCAACTATAGTTAATAGTTAATAGACTGTGTATACTCTGGTCAGTCGTCTTGACTGACTGCTCAGGTATGATAGAGGCAGCATTCCTTTTTGTCTCTTACGTTTTGACAGATAGCTTTCCCATTTCATAATTTTATTTTATTTTTATTTATTTATTTACATTTGTTGACCGGGAGTGTCCGACTGGACGTAGGTCCATTTTCAGCAGAGGCCCAAGGAGAAAAGCTCCACAGTTAAAATATACAGACAGTAGTTACATTGGATTTACATAGCAATTAACAATTTGATTAACATAGCAATTAACAATTACAAACATAGTTACAGATGAAAAACATAGTACATCAGTAGACAACTAGAATCTTTATCTGCAAAGTACATAACACACATTAACAATTGTTACAATAAGACGTTCCTGCTGTATAATAAGTAGCAGGCTTATGAGCATCCGAGCTTGCTATAATTAAAGTAGTTAGTGGGGTGAAAAGAAAGGTAGTGGGTGGATGATATTAGAGTGGAACCTATACTATAGCACAAATCACAGCTGTATGCCATTTCACTAAACTCTAGAAGAGATTATCATCTGCCTCTCTAAACTGAATTTCCATATGGGTCATTTCTAGACCAGGACAAGCAGGGTGGTTGCCCTAGATGGTGTGGTGACAGCTGTCCAAGAAAGGACAGACACAGAGCATCTAAGAGGGGAGAGTGAACTTTTTAAAGTTTCAACCGTGGAACTAGATTACCTAGAAAAGGTCCAGTCATGCACTACTCACACTTCAGAATGTAATCCTCTCATTTGAAGTTGACCTTAGCTTGCCCAGTTTTATCATTTCCTCCTTTCTATAATGACTGCTATTTAAACATTTTTGTTGCAGTCAAATTCTCCCCTTCACTTGCCTATTTTGCATCTGTCACCATCAGAAATGCCCTAACTCATTAACACTTCTAAGCTGTGGAATCTCATACTTCTAGCAGCCCACATACACCGAAACATCAAGTAAAAAAACTTATCAAAGTCAAAGTCAAATTAAACTTTATTGTCATTCATAAAAACAAATGCAATGTATCACTGGATGAAATGTCATTGCTTCAGGCTTGTGTGCATTGAAAAACAGTTTTCACAAGAGGGTGAAGGAAGCATATAATGGAAGAAATTCTAGACAGTACAGCTATAAATATACACACAGATAACTTACCCGCCACAATTTTTAAGACAGAATAACAGCATAGCATAATTCACAGTTCCCATACTTGTGCAATTAATAATTTAGTTCACATTGCATAACTTAGATAGTTTAATTCTACGACAGTAAAGGCAATCATATTGCACTTATGGTGTTCTCATCAATTGAGGGAGTGTTGACATTGTTAAGGTTAGTCGTTCAACAGTCTGATCACTTGTGGAAAGAAACTATTCCTGATTCCTTATACCAAACATATGTAAATACCTTGTGAACAGTAATGCTATGAAAAAGGTATAGCAATATTATTAGAAAATGTCAGCAAAATGTCTTTTTTACAGTGATAATAGTTAAAAAACTATTTTTTTCTTTCTTTCAATAGTGAGAGAGTTGCAGAGGGCATACCTGCAAGCACCTGTAGCAGAATAGCAGCCACTGGGGCTTGGGCACCCCCAGTGGTTTCAAAAATATGTTTGTGTAGATGCAAGGAGAGGGAAACAGGAAGGTAACAGTTTTTTTAATTAAATTGATAACTTTGCATTGAGGATGGTTTCCTTTATTTCAGTGATAGAATACCTAAAGACAGTATACTGTCTCACTGTTAAAGTGTTAGCATTCGTAATGCCAAGTGCATACATGCAAGAAAAAAACCCATAAAAATGCAAGAGAAGAGTGAATATCGAACATTGCTCTTCTCCTTTAAACTTCTTCTTTTTTTTTTTTGCATGATGGGGAAGCCCCCCTGCACACCCCATGTGGGGAGGCAAGCTCCTTCACCCCAAACTTATATATACTAACTCCAAGATTGCCATATCTCACAGAGAAGGGAATATTCTTAGAAATGGCCATTTCTGACAGTATATGTAAGTCTGTTTTTTTCAGCCTTTCATACTCAGCATTATTGGACTCACTAAAGCAGGTTGCAAATATTTCAAATGGTTACTCAGGATTCTAGCATGCAGATCGCGAGACAAATGCCCGCGAGCTACAACACTCAAAGCAGAAGGCTGCAGCACCGCTAGACTGTAGAGTGGTGTGGCCGAAAGGGAGCCACGTGGCGGGAGTGCACACAGATGTTAAACCCACCACATAGAGATGATCCCTAACAGAACTAAGCAGGCTGTTTCCTGACAGTGGAAACAGCCTCGCTAGATATGCGATCAGCAACACAAGTACAAGAAAACGGTGCACAAAAACAAAATAAATAAAAAACAAAAAAAAAAACAGCATAGCTGCTCTATGCGATCGGCAGCACATGTAGCTCAACCAGGTGCAAGTAAACAACAAAACAAAGCCAGCATACCTGCTAAGTACACACACAGAACTCCCTACATACAACCCTTGCAGAAAAAGCATAGAGTGGGAAGTTGCAAGCTGGGAACGGCCAAAGAAGCTGCTGCTAGATACACCAGCACAGTGGCACAAGCACAGTCACAACAGAGTGGAAATAACATGCCCTATCAGCGCCTTCCTAGTGCATAACTCCCCACCTCATAGAACAAACCATCTGTAAAAAGCCATAATTAAAAGCGGGAGTAAGGCCCAAAAAGAGGGACAAAGTGCAAACTCAGCTGTTACAGACCTAGACAGTAGATAGAATAACAGGTTTCACATTAGCATGACTGTTCAGAAGGGTATGAAGTCTGAAACTCAGTTGTCTACCATTATGTCTAACCTCAATATTACCTATCCATCTACGTCTCCATCTATTGCAGTAGTTATTGATGTATGGTATATACATTATTTACTGATATACCTATAACAGTCATCCACAAGTAAGCCACAGGTAAAGGAAAACCAAAAGCACAACAAAGACCTACATACATACAGACAACAACAGGCAGTCCTGAGTAAGATATATTCCCCGTAATACCAAGTGCATGATGAAAATAGTGTCATCACTGCTGCACTACCCCTTATACATGACATGCCCATACACCTATGGCATGTGTGAACAGGACAACCCTGGCAATTAATGACTACCTAACTAACGGTACAGAAGCAACCACTGTAGAAGGGAATGCTGGCACATTGGGGAGGGAAAACACATATCAGACACATAGGAATATACACCAACCTCACTGTCGTCAACTGATCGTATACTTCTGAAGCAACATGTGTGTTAAGTGGGGGTAGCCTAGCCAGTTTTATGGTTGTTGTAGATGGGGTACACACATATGCAGAGGCATGTAGGCAGAAGGGGATGCTACACAGGTGAACATCCATAAGTAATGTCTGTCTCTGAAACTGAGGCTGTGCACCACACCCTGGTTGGTCAGCTTCAATAGCTGGGAGTTAAAGGGGACCTGTGCAGTACAAGTAAACCCAGTGGTGTAAAAGTGTGCTGGATAGACACCTACAGGACTATAGTCAGTTGTCAATTCCACGGTGGAGTTAAATGAACATAGAGAATCCCTAGAGGCAAAGGTAGTAAGAGCAGGGTGGTGTGTATACTGCTATAAAGGACCATTGTGGCAGACAGCTGATATTCAGAAGGGTACAGCAAACAAGGTGGTGTACTGCAACATAACTATAGTCTGATAGTGGGCTATACCTAAGCAGTGTTAACGTAGTCTGCCCTGCTACACTGGATGTGATGGATGCTGAGAGGCCAACCACAAGTAGTGTTGTCATGATGGAGTCCGTATATGAGTATAGCCCAGATCAGTTTGGCAACAGATATTGGACAGTGTCCAGCCAGCGAGGCAAACCAGTGCTGGTAGTGGAGGGATACCTGTACCACTTAGAGTGGGAAGTCCTCTCCAAATAGTACTGGGCATGTGTGGTGCAGAGAATAAAGGTCTGCAGAGGCTGTGCTATCACTGTCCACCAGGATGAGGGGGAAGTACTGCATAAAGTCACTGCCACACCAGCATGGACCAGATGCAACCATTGCCCAGGTGGCTGTGCTGTGAGGAGAACTATGGCAGAGGGCAGTAAACAAAATGACATGCCTAGTCTGGTAATGCAAAGTGTCCTTGGCACAGTGGATGACAATGTACTACAGGAGATGCCTTGCCGTGCCACCCTGCATCATAGCATCACCAGGGTATGGCAGAGGGCATGGGCATCTATGTCCACACCTCTGGCAACACTTGTAGATATCGATGTCAGCCAGTACCCACTCCGTAGTGGCAGCTTTATCTTATGCACACAGTCAGATATGGATGGGAAAGATTCCTTGGTTCTGCTAACTACAGCACAAAATCTGGTGGATTTGTGCAGGTCAGACATCATACTTGGGGATGGCACCTTCCCAACACATGCTGATATTTGCCGTCAGCTGTATACTTTACATGGATCTATTGGCACCCTCAGCTCAGCACAAATTGTCCTCCTGGTGTATTGTCTAATGATACAGAAATCAAAGTTTGCATACAACAATATGTGGGACATACTGAAGGGTATGGCTGCAGATCAGGGATCCACTCTAACACCGCAGTACATTATGACACATTTTTCGAAGGCAGCAATCCATGTCAGCCGAAAGGCATTCCCTAAGAGTATTCTGAAGGGGTGCTATTCCATTTTGCACAGATCATTTGGTGCCTAATCTAGCATCACCACCTTGTGGCCTTGTATGGTATGGACACTGCATTCTCAATTACCATCCACAAACTGATTGCACTGGCATTCCTTCCAGTGGATGAATTTGCCCCTGCATTTCTGGATATTGTGGCTACTTTACCTGACTGTGCCAAGCCTGTAGGTATTTTTCTGGACCACCATTATGTGCGTAACTGACCTAGGAAATATGCATCTTGCTGTTCAGCACAACAACATCTGCCATCTTCCTAACCTCTGCATTTTTGGAATGTGTCTGATGTGTCAGACATGGACTTCCCACAGACAAATAACCAGGTGGAGGCATCGCATTATCGACTAAAAGTATAATTGGATGCCCTACCGTACAACTTTCCAACCTTCTGTCTGTTCTACAACAGGAACAGAACCTGATGGGCAACTGAAGGAGTCACTTTTGAGGGGGATGCCTGTGACACCACGTAGGGTGGCTATTGTTGTAAAGGAGCGTCACCTAAAACACATCTTGCAACATAAGTGTGACTACAGTGATGTGCAGGATTTCCTATGTGCTGTAGCACATGTCTACAAGTCGTGAATATATTTGGTTCTAGTACACACCAAGCACTACACACATCACTTTATCTGTTGTGTTAATAAAGACTCTGCCCACAGTACACTGATTTCACAGTACCACTTTCATGCCCCCATGGCATCAAGTGCCGACCACTTGCACTACTGACAATGACACATTTTAGCTTCTGGGAGGGTGCAGAGTGTAACACTATGGGGGTTTGTGTCTGCCACATACGGTTAAGGTGCAGGGGGATATTCTATTCCCACAGGGAATTGTCCACAGGTATTTGTCCATGTAGCCATAATGCTACAGTGCCCCTTTCTGGGAACACAGATGCTGTGGAATGCAGTATCCTAGGCAGGGTGTTTTTAAATAATTTCTTGCATTATTTGCACCTGTGGTTGCCAGTTACGATTTTCACTTTATTTTGGGTGAGGGATTTGAGTAGTTTGGGCAGTCAGTAGTTTAAGCAGTGTGAATGGACACTGGATATTGGGCATCCATCATTTTATAATAATAGGAAAGACTGTAAGGAAGAAAATGTATACTGGTTGGGATGGGAGCCTGCAGTTTTATCAACAGAAAAGTAATCATAGTGCAGTTTTTCAGAACTCTTTGTCAATATTTCTGAGCCAAAACCTTGTTATTTGGCCAGATTTATCCTAATGAGAATGAACTAGATTTTGCATCAATTACACTTCAATTAGTCTCTGAGAGTGTGGAGTGGGCATATTAAAGGAAAGGAAGTGAGGACAAAGTTCCCATGTTGAGAAGTGGGGTAAGTGCACCCCTGAAGGTTACTGGGCTGAAGTCCCTCTTGCTTTAACAAGATTTGTTTCTGTTTTGCTTTTGCAGTTTTTATACATTATTTAAGTCAATTAGTTAGTTTTTTTTCTGTTAATTGTAGTTCATTGGAGAAATGGATTTTTTTTCAGTTGTTGATTTTTTCCCAGTGGCTATTTTGTCACAGATTGAGTTCTGTTGACTTAAGGTTCAGTGTGATGCCATGAATCCAGTGGGATCATGAACGTTGCTATTTCTATAATTTTCTTCCTAAAATGAAATGCACCTTCATCTGGGAGCAACACTTGCTTTCAAGTGAAACAATTAATGAGGGGCAGTAAAAAACAAAGCAGGAGGTAGCAGCCACAGCTATGTAGAATAACAGCTTTATTAGTAAAAGAGGTGAGCGCTTTCGTGGCACCAGCCACTTCATCACACAATCAAAGAAGAGTAAAACACAGCATTTATACCAAGCTTATTATTGGCATCAAGTACCCAATTAACCCTTAAAGCCATATACCTAGTATAAAAAGGATTAATTGGGTACTTGATGGCAATGATAAGCTTGGTATAAATGCTGTGTTTTACTCTTCTTTGATTGCCTGATGAAGTGGCAGGTGCCACAAAAGCGCTCACCTCTTTTACTAATAAAGCTATTATTCTACATAGCTGTGGCTGCTACCTCCTGCTTTGTTTTTTACTGTTCATTTCATTGTTGTTGGAGGTAACTCTTGCCAGCACCATTTGGTTATTACTGTGAATTAATGAGGGGCACTTGTTTTTTAATTCTGTTAAAGCTTTACCACTTAGGAAAAAGCTCTGTGACAGAATGCTACCTTGATTCAGAGCAGCAGAACAGGAGATACTGTAATCCCTCTTGCACATCTTGTTTCTCCCTTATTCACTGCAAATCCTCTTTGCACATGTTTGCAGAATGGGATACACTACAATTAGCTGAAAACAATATTCCCTGAGAAAAAGAAACAAGTATTTTCATTTGGATTAGAGAATGGGGAACCTGTACATCTCCACTCTGTTTAGAGAATGAACGTTCTCCAGCAGGGTGTTAATGTACAGGTAATGCCTGCTACAAAACCAGTCTGCCACTTGACAGCAGCATATTGAGGTGCTGTGAGGCTCAGGTAGGAAGGAAGCTAATGGCCACCATTATTTTGCACTTGCTAAGCAGTGCTTTTGCTGTTTAGTGAGTGCAAAATTAAAAGAAACTGAAAATAAAAAAAAAGAAAATAGAAACGTGTGTGTGTGTGTGTGTGTGTGTGTGTGTGTGTGTGTGTGTGTGTGTGTGTGTATTTGTGCATGAAAGAGAGACTGATTGAGCCATTATTTTACACTTGCTAAGAGTGCTTTTGTTGTTAAGCGAGTGTAAAATTAAAAGAAACATTTAGAAAAAGAAAGAAAAGTGTATGTTTCTGTTTCTGAGTGTGTGTGTGTGTGTGTGTGTGTGTGTATATTTGTGCATGAAAGAGAGACTGATTGAGCCATTATTTTACACTTGCTAAGAGTGCTTTGTGTATGTTTCTGTTTCTGAGTGTGTGTGTGTGTGTGTGTGTGTGTGTGTGTGTATGTGTGTGTGTGTGTGTGTGTGTGTGTGTGTGTGTGTGTGTGTGTGTGTGTGTTGTGGTGAGTGAGACAGAGACAGAGTAAGAATGATCAACCAGTGGCAGCAGCAGTTAACAGGTTTGCATACCTCTCAACGTCTTACATCAAGAAATCTGGATAAACCTAAAATAAGGGGGAACCATACCTATCAACTGCCCAGATTTTTACAGAATGACCAGATTTTTGCTTAATGTTTGTCAGATTGTTCTCATTAAATTTGTGGTTTTCTGACAAATCATGCAGGATTGAAGTCACTAAATGGTGACATACATTTGAATTTTAGACTTATGATTCTTTAGAAAATGCATGCTAACACAAACCTGTAATTCCAGCAACTTTCTAAGTTTATAAGAGCAATCTGTCCCTAGTTTTAGACCTTTTTCCATCCATTATTTTGTCCAGATGTTTTTGACTTAGAGGTTGAGAGGTGTGGGGGAACAAAAACTAAAAAAAAAATAAATGGTTTTTAAACATTACTGATATAAAATTTGAAGACCGCTAGAATAAAAGGATTTGTTTTAGCATGCATTTTCTGAAAGAAATATTGTCTGAAACTCAAATGTATGTCATTATTTAGTGACTTCAGTCCCCAAATATTGCCAATAAGCCACACATTTTATGCATAAAAGAACAAAAATTAAGTAAATATCTGGACATTTTTTTAATCTTATATTTTGATGTGAAATACTTCCTTTAACACCATTTACATATACTACAGCAAGTGTGAAACATTAGGAAGAGGAAATATTTTACATCAACAATATAAATAATAATAATAATATAGTAATACAAAATAAATAAGTAAAACATAACAATTTTATAAGACATCCCATTCTCTAAGCACAATAATGCCCTCCAGGGTGTGTGTCACTGTGTAAATAATGTCTTTCCAGGGGTGCAGAGGGCCTCATAACACTACTGGGCATGCTTTATTTACACAGTAGCACGCACCCTGGCGGGCATTATTGCTTGCATAACATTCACTGTTGTACTCCTGGAAACAGCACCAATCCTGCATTATATCCCAAACATCCATGGTCTTGCCTAAACCATGTTAATATTTTTCTTTTTGTGGTGATGTGACGTCTTCAAACATAGGACCTAACAAGTAAATAATCTGAAAGTTGTGCATTTTTAAACTGTAGGTTGTTATCAGTAGTGATTTCATTATGAAGTGTTCACAAGTACAAGAATAAGAAAATGTATGGTTATTTCAACAGCAAATTACAGTCACATACCATTTCTCAGCAACCCCTATTGTGGCAACCCGTGCCTGTGATAAGACTGCTATTTTGGAAGTTGACCATGTCAGGCAGTTTATTGGAGCACAGGAGGTTAAGGCTATGAGCTGCTTATGAACTCCATCCTGAAGTCCTAAGTTCGATTCATTTAGTCTGCATTTGCCTACTGTGCACCATTGAACAAATCACTTGATCAGACTCCTGAGGTGTCCCTGAAATGTACAACGTGTTTATAGTGGGCTTGCACTGAACAAATATATAAACTAATAAGATGTCAAGAATCTGATACCCATGTATAAGTAGGCACTGGTTTATCATGCCAGACAATGGCACTACAAGCAGTGGAAAGATACTGGAAAAATGTGTACAATGTAGGAGCAGGAGTGGATCGCAAATGCAAAAAGAAGATGTTAAATATTTTGAACTTAAAAAAGAGACAGCTCCCCCCTTACATCTGAAACCTATAAAGGTATTAAAAGTTATTCATTTAAATTGAATTGGCTTGATACTGATTTATAAGTATTTATTTTATTGTATGCTTGCTGAGTTGTTATTCTTCATTTTGATTTGTGACACGCTTGTTAGATAAGGCACATCACTAATAGCTTTAAAGTTAACTTACTGCAGGCAGAGAATACACACCTAAATCGCAAACAACCTGCAAGATTAGGCAAAATGTCAAGTTCTGACAGCCATAATATTTCATTGGTCACTAGCTTTAGGTTTAGCTGCTTTGCAAATGTGAAAACTGACAGGGTGCCAAGGTAAGAGCATTCCTGACTTCACAAACAAAAGTTCGGTCTCTTTTAGATAATTTGTACTGCATTCACAATGACAAATAACAGGTTGTCAAAACACATGATGCTCAACAACAGAGCCTGGAAATAAACACCAGAGAAGGAAAGGAGAGATTACATTACATACCAGGAGGACTTGCATTACATACACATTATATACCAGAAGGACTTGCATTACATATACATTACATACCAGGAGGACTTGCATTGCATACACATTACATATGAGGAGGACTTGCATTACATACACATTACATATAAGGAGTACTTGCATTACATATACATTACATACCAGGAGGACTTGCATTATATACACATTACATACCAGGAGGACTTGCATTACATACCAGGAGGACTTGCATTACATACACATTACATATCAGGAGGACTTGCATCACATACACATTACATACCAGGAGAACTTGCATTACATACTCATTACATACCAGGAGGACTTGCATTACATACACATTACACACCAGAAAGACTTGCATTACATGCTTATTACATACCAGGAGGATTTGCATTACATACACATTACATAGCAGGAGGAATTGTATTACATACACATTACATACCAGGAGGACTTGCATTGCATACACATTACATACCAAGAGGACTCCAGATGCTGGGTTAGTATGATAACAGTTTCAGTAGGAAAATCACATGATCAAACTTGCCTCAATACTTCCTGCCCATATTAGAACAAAAAGCAGAATATAAACTGTAAGCATCACACTGTGCCTCAGATGACTTTACTTGGGTAAATATTTTTCTAAGTAACTTTATCTTTTACTTTGTCACACCTGTTACACTAAGACCAGTCCTTCATGTTTTACACTTGTGGTAGTAGTTACGTAGAATAGGTACAGTCAGAATGTCATGGGATGTTACAAATAACTGCAGAAGGCCTGAGGTCATGGTCTGCTACATAAGACTTAAAATACAAATATTAAATAAATGGGATGCTTGTGGCATGCACAATTTTAACTTATTCTGGATGTTGACAGAAACAGGGGGAATGATTGTTTACATGAGTCAAAAAGTGAAAATAAATTCATGTTCGAAGCTGAATTATAAATTTTCTTTTTGGCAGAGCAAGAAATGTTTGGTCATCTGGTTCTTTGCTTTATAGGTGCCATCATTTCTATTGTATTTGGGTTTCTCATACTTTTGTGCTTATTTTTTGCATTATTAAATTATGGGGCCCACACACATTTTGAAATATGACATGTTGGAAATGGATAATAACTGGTAAAAAGTTACTCTATTTAAAATAAAAGTTGTTCCTTACAGTCTACTCTGTTTTGAAAGACTATATCCTGTTTGTTGAACAAACAGCAGGCCAAATATGATACTAGACAATGAAGGGAGTAAAAGCAAAATAAGAAAAGCTAAAAAAAGTAGTAGATACAGAAATGTAACAGATGATACTAAAGAAAGAAATATCACAAAATGACAACTAAGAAGTCCTGTTCAGAAAAAGAAACCCTAAAGGAATGTCTTTTTTCCTGCAAACATCTTTATTAACAAATTAAACAATGATCAGAAACGTATATGCAGGTGCAATCCTGCCTCAATTCCCATATGCAAAATATTGGCTTGTTATTCTCACTCTGCTTGCTATTTTGTTAAAAGTTTGATTTACATGCCCATAATGTGTATGCTTTTTGTCCACTGCTTTGTTACAAATTCTGGAGACTGAACCCTAACTACTGTGTTAATTTACCACTGTGGCCCTGCTGTTGTGTTTTCTGAATTAACTGGTCATTCACAACTTCTGGAAATTGCATCTATTACTACAATTAATTTTCATTTGCCCTAGTTGTTTTTAACTCTGTTCTTTTAACTTTGACAAGAAGCTGGAGAGCTATTGTTGCTGATGTGTTACAAAGTAGATGATATGTTTATGCTAATAGCATTTGCTACTTTGTTACTATATCACTGCCTGGTTACCTCAAGTGAAGCCAGATTTTCTGACTCCTTATATCAATAGAGCTTTTACATCAAACTGTTCCTGGGACGCCTAATTTTATTTCTTTCCTTAGGCATGGTTGACTTTCTCCTTCAGGTTTTGATAGGCAGCATGATTTGGACTTGAGAATCAAATGTTTGCTGCTGTACATTTTTGGTACCTAATAGATTGTCCAGGTGAAGATGTGCCCAAACTCTTAATGCAGTTCTAATCTTCACATGGGTTACTGTTCACTTTGCATTTAGTATTTTTTTGGTCATTTACAGACATAATATTAATATTTGCACCGAGGCCTTAGGCTAACCTTTTTGTTTTTATAGCTTACATTTATTTCAACAAATAGCATGCACTAATAATGACTATTTTTAAGTTTTGCACTACAATTGAAGTTTGTTATTGTTAAAGCACTTAAATAAATAAATCTGGAGACAAACTTAAAGCTAATCACTAAGCTGTAGTCCTTTCTTTAGTAAGCTATAAGCCACTATCAACTTCTCTGACAGCCTGTGGCATTCCCCAGGCTGGTGCCCACCTCAACTTCAAGGTCCTCTCATACTTGAGGATCAATGAAAAACAACTTTCTTGCTTTAAAACAGTAGCAAACCACTTGCTACAACAATATGCACTACTAAAGTGCTTCAGCCCTTACTGTGAATGCTTATTGGCATTAGTTTCTGCTCTACTGACATATCAGTATTTGCTGATCATACATCCTAAAACCTTGCCTCTGAGGCTGCACCCCCCCCCCCTTCACTACACTCTAGCTGTGCGTTGACCAATGGTTCCCACTACCTTTGCTCAGATCAACCGTTCATTCTAGTGTAACAGGTGTCAGGTATTCCCATGATGCAGTAGAGGTCTGCAGCCCATTTATTCTTGCACAAGATCTTCAATCAACCCTCCTTTCCCCAGTAAAAGTCAGGTGGTAAGGAGTAGGCCAGCTTGCTGGTTCTCACAAGTGATCTGCCCTCTCCTTGTGGGAATACACCCTCCTCTTGGTTGCTCCGTTGAGTCCACAATTGCTAACTCTCAAGGAGAAGAGTGCCTCTACGTGCTACATTTCCCATGGCTACTTAGTGCAAATGCACTAATAGAAGTGTAAGCTCAGCCAGCTCCGACCTCCACTAGATGAACACCCAGCACTGCCACTAGGTTTTGCCCATGTGGGCAAGACAGAGAGACCTCCCTCTCACCCCAAGATGGACAAGCTGGCAGTGGCCAGGCACTGCCATCCTCTCAGGCCAATTTCTACAGGCAGCTGAGCCCCTATTCAAACGCAAGTCACTTGTGAAGTAGTCAGGGCTTTATCCCTCCATGCCATGGAAATGTGGGATGTCTAAGTTACCTTTTCATTGCTTATGTTTCCTTTATTACTATTCTTTTTAAGTTCATTAAATCATCAGCACAAAACTGTTCTTATTAGGTAGTGCAGTAAAACAAAAAATCTTATTCTAGAAGCTACCTCTATGCTGTTTGTCTCCCAGCAATGAAATATGGAATGACTTATGAAATTATAAAATCCCATACCCTGGCATTGGCACATTTCTATGATCTACATAATTATTTTCCACAATTTTTTTAGCACAAAGCAAAGGGAAAAACAATAGGATTAGAAAGGTTGGGGGAGGGACATAGCTTGTTTCTCATATTTGTCTAAACAAGTCTTGATAGGGATGTGCAAAATATCTAATGTGAAGGAAGGGTGAGATGGATGTCTTGAAATGGGGGTGTTATCTTTAAATATCTTTAAATAAAGAGCATTTTGCATCTTAAGAGTTTTACCCTGAAGTTGGTACATTGTCAGTGTCATCCAGTGTTAGCAACCATGACACCGGAGGTTTACACCTACTACTTGAACTTTGGGTCACTTTCTAATCTCTGCTTTGTAAACGTTCCCAAACATGCCTCATGTGCTCTGAATCTGAGTGGTTTGGGTTGATTTTCAATTAATTTGTCTGTCTGCTTATATGGTGTTGACTGGATCACCTGTACATCTTAAATCTTTGCACATAAAACTGACCATCTCTGACAGTGCAGAAAAATATAGTCCATAGGATGATGTCGACAACCACAGTGACTATTTCACATTCAATTGTCCAATTAACCATGGGATGAGAAGTGAGGCTACTATAGGAGTAATTTCTCCACTGCATTCTTCAGTTCTGTCATTGTTCCTTGGCTCTATAACCTCTTCAGAAAAGCAGTTCCAACCATTCACCACTGCTGCACATCATGACACCCAGAAAGACCACATGGTACTCCTAATATGACAAATGACAAATGCATGCTTAGTAAATCGCTGATTCTACCTAATGATTATTTCTATCAACCCCAGTAAGGACGATCTTGCATTTTCTTACTTCTTGAATTTAGTCATTGTTTTTACTCATACTGATTGTGAAGGAAAATTATTTCCTATCATGTCCAGCCTTTGTATGACAAAATAATTTATCATGTCTCCTTTGAGCTGCCCACCTTATATATTTATACCATATTATATTGCTGTTAGTATCTCTTTTTAAATGTGGTGCCCACTTGGACTATATGAAGTATCTTGAGACACTTACAGTTTTCTGTCATATACTTTTGCTACCTTCTTTCCTCAAGGTTATGCACATTAAACCCTTTTAGTCATTATTTATATGACCTATGCTGCAAAGCAGACCATTTTCCACTCCTCCAGTGAACTGCTTTTATCCTGTCTCAATCATTATACTGTTGAAGACTTCAGAGCTACACCCATTCCTACAGATGGGATCTTAACAAATATTTACACAGAGAAATAATAACTACTGAACTTCTAATAATGACATGTTCTCCTGTACTTCTCAGGGTTCCACAAGCCAGTTTTCTTTCTTTTCACTGCTTCTTCATGCTTAAGTGAAGTCATATGGTTATTCCCAGTATCCTTCTTTTTTCTTTTTCCCACTGCTGAATGAACATCAGCACCACCCTAACTTTAATCAACCAGCACAATTCTTCATGGTGGGTGTGAGTCAGGCATGGGAAATAAACAACCAGCTAGATATTAGTGTTTTTCCTGCTTCACATTGTGCATGTCTGTAGACACTCAATAAGTGGTTGAATGGATAGTTGAGTGTGAGGGAATGTCTTCTGCTTCCATGAGTAATGCAACCTCTTATAAAGCCCTGTCCTCCTTGCAAAAGTCAATGTGTGATCTTTGATCTCCACTAGGGATTCTAGCATAGATTATGCACCTCAAATGTGTGTACCCAACCCTCCCGCGTGAGGGAGGAGAACAGGCATTGCCTTGTTGCTCTTCTCTCTTCCTCCACCAGTTCTTGCAATGCACAGGCTGCTAACTGAATCAAATATTATAAATATGAAGCATTAAAGTGACATAATTCATCCTCCTCCACTTGTTACTCAAATCTTATGGAAGGTGTGTTCAGGGGGTCATACTTGTCCATAGGGGTGTATACCAGTTACACTACACTGCAGGCACCACTGCAATCCTGTCTGACTTGTTCACTAATATTTTTGTGTTACTCTGTAAAATACCTCGCTATAGTATAAGTAGGGTGCATCCAACACGCCTTTCTGATCTAATGCTCCAGTTCCCCTGTTGAAGATATTAGATTTATTTAACATGACCTTCCTGTCGTGACTTCATATTACCTTTGGTCCTTCATCCAGTTGGCTGCTAGATTTTCTAAATTATTTTCTGCAGCATTGATTTGAAAGTTTTTACACCAACCAAGCTCAAAGTGATTAGTCAAAAGTTTCCAGCCTTAATCCTGCTCCCACTCTTGTAGGCGTAACCACATCTACCAGCAAGAGAACCTGTGACTCCTCCTCTAATTGGTTAAACCAACCAATCAGTGGTATTCTAATTCCCACACCCTTCTCACTTCTATGATTATTTTAACCAGTTACCTAATGTATTCTAATTCTCATACACTACTCTTACAATTAGTTAAACAAGTTACTTACTGGTATTCTAATTTCGTTATCCTACACCTATGATTAGTTAAACAGGTTACTTGGTGGTATTCTAATTACCTTACCCTACTAACTCTTATGATTATTTAAACAGGTTACTTAGTATGTTTTAACTTCCATACCCTTCTCCTATGATTAAACAGGTCACTTACTGATTTTCTAATTCCCATATCCTCTTCCTATAATTAGTTAAGCAGGTTACTTTGTGGGATTCTAATTCCTATACCCTAATCCCATGATTAGTTAAACAGGTGACTTAGTGCAGTCTAATTCCTGTACCCTACTCCTGTGATTAGTTAAACAGGTTACTTAGTGTGTTCTAATTCCAATACCTTCCTCGTATGATTAGTTAAACAGGTTACTTATTGATATTCTAATTCCTTTATTCTACACCTATGAATAGTTACATAGGTTCTAATTTCCATACCCTACTCCTACAATTAGTTAAAGCAGTTACTTAGTGGCATTCTAATTCCCATACCCTCCTCCTATGATTAGTTAAGCAGATTACTTAGTGGGATTCTAATTCCCATACCATAATCCCATGATTAGTTCAACAGGTGACTTAGTGTATTCTAACTCATGTACTCTACTTCTATGATTAGCTGAACATGTTACTTAGTGTGTTCTAATTCCCATACCCTCCTCCTGTGATTAGTTAAGCAGATTACTTAGTGGGATTCTAATTCCCATAACCTAATCCCATGATTAGTTCAACAGGTGACTTAGTGTATTCTAACTCCTGTACCCTACTTCTATGATTAGCTGAACAGGTTACTTAGTGTGTTCTAATTCCCATACCCTCCTCCTGTGATTAGTTAAGAAGATTACTTAGTGGGGTTCTAATTCCCATAACCTAATCCCATAATTAGTTCAACAGGTGACTTAGTGTATTCTAACTCCTGTACCTTACTTCTATGATTAGTTGAGCAGGTTACTTAGCATGCTCTAATTCCCATACCCTCCTCCTGTGATTAGTTAAGCAGGTTAATTAGTGATATTCTAATTAATTTATCTTACACCTATGAATAGTTACACAGGTTATTTGGTGGTATTCTAATTACCATATACAGATTACTTAGTGTATTCTAATTTGCATACCCTACTCCTACAATTAGTTAAACCAATTACTTAGCAGTATTCTAATCCCCATACCCTCCTCCTATGATTAGTTAAGCAGATTACTTAGTGGGATTCTAATTCCCATAACCTAATCCCATGATTAGTTCAGCAGGTGACTTAGTGTATTCTAACTCCTGTACCTTACTTCTATGATTAGTTGAACAGGTTACTTAGTGTGTTCTAATTCCCATACCCTCCTCCTGTGATTAGTTAAGCAGATTATTTACTGGGATTCTAATTCCCATAACCTAATCCCATGATTAGTTCAACAGGTGACTTAGTGTATTCTAACTCCTGTACCTTACTTCTATGATTAGTTGAACAGGTTACTTAATATGCTCTAATTCCATACCCTCCTCCTGTGATTAGTTAAGCAGGTTAATTAGCGATATTCTAATTAATTTATCTTACACCTATGAATAGTTACACAGGTTATTTGGTGGTATTCTAATTACTATATACAGATTACTTAGTGTATTCTAATTTGCATACCCTACTCCTACAATTAGTTAAACCAATTACTTAGCAGTATTCTAATTCCCATACCCTCCTCCTATGATTAGTTAAGCAGATTACTTAGTGGGATTATAATTCCCATAACCTAATCCAATGATTAGTTCAACAGGTGACTTAGTGTATTCTAACGCCTGTACCTTACTTCTATGATTAGTTGAACAGGTACTTAGTATGTGCTGATTCCCATACCCTCCTCCTGTGATTAGTTAAGCAGGTTAATTAGCGATATTCTAATTAATTTATCTTACACCTATGAATAGTTACACAGGTTATTTGGTGATATTCTAATTACCATAAACAGATTACTTAGTGTATTCTAATTTGCATAACCTACTCCTACATTTAGTTAAACCAATTACTTAGCAGTATTCTAATTCCCATACCTTCCTCCTATGATTAGTTAAACAGATTACTTAGTGGGGTTCTAATTTCCATACCCTACATCTATGATTAGTTAAACAGGTTACTTAATGTATTCTAATTCTCATACTCTCCTCCTATGAGTAGTTGAACAGGTTATGTAGTGATATTCTAATTCCTTTATTACACCAGTGGTTAGCTACACAGGTTGCTTAGTGATATTCTAATTCCTTTATCCTACACCTGTTATTAGTTACACAGGTTACTTGGTGGTATTCTATTTCCCATTCCCTACTCAAATTATTAGTTAAACAGGATACCTAGAGTATTCTAATTCCAGTACCCTACTCCTGTGGTCAGTTAAACAGCTTACTTATTGGTATTCTAATTTCCGTATCCTACTCCTATGATTACTTGCACAGGTTACTTAGTGTATTCTAATTCTCATATCCTATATCTGTGATTAGATAAACAAGTTACTTAATGGTATTCTAATTCCCTTATTGTACAACTATGATTAGATAAGCAGGCTACTTGGTGGTATTCTAATTCCTGTACCCTACTCACTCCTATGATTATTTAAACAGGTTACTTAGTGGTATTCTAATTCCCATACCCTACTCCTGTGATTAGTTAAACAGGTTACTTTGTGGTGTTCTAATTCCCATACCCTACACCTATGATTGGTTAAACAGGTTACTTACTGGCATTCTAATACCTGTACCCTACTCTTATGATTAGTTAAACAGTTTACTTAGTGGTATTTTAATTCTCATACCCTCCTCCTATCACTAGTTAAAACAGATTATTTAGTGGTATTCTAATTCCAGTGCCCTGCTGTCTTGATTAATTAAACAGGATACTTAACTGTATTGTAATTCCTGTACTCTGCTCCTATGATTAGTTAAACAGGTTACTTAGTGAAATTCTAATTTTAATTCCTATACCTTACACCTATGATGAGTTAAGCAGGTTTCTTAGTGGTATTCTAATTCCCATGGCCTACATCTATGATTAATTAAAAAGTTATTTAGTGGTATTCTAATTCTAATTCCTGTACCTTACTCCTATGATCAATTAAACAGGTTATTTAGTGTGTTCTAATTCCCATACCTTCCTCCTATGATTAGTTAAACAGGTTACATAGTGCTATTATAATTTCCTTATCCTATATGTATGATTAGTTAAACAAGTTACTTAGTGGTATTCTAATTCCCATACCCTACTCCTGTGATTAGTTAAACAGGTTACTTTGTGGTGTTCTAATTCCCATACCCTACACCTATGATTGGTTAAACAGGTTACTTACTGGCATTCTAATACCTGTACCCTACTCTTATGATTAGTTAAACAGTTTACTTAGTGGTATTTTAATTCTCATACCCTCCTCCTATCACTAGTTAAAACAGATTATTTAGTGGTATTCTAATTCCAGTGCCCTGCTGTCTTGATTAATTAAACAGGATACTTAACTGTATTGTAATTCCTGTACTCTGCTCCTATGATTAGTTAAACAGGTTACTTAGTGAAATTCTAATTTTAATTCCTATACCTTACACCTATGATGAGTTAAGCAGGTTTCTTAGTGGTATTCTAATTCCCATGGCCTACATCTATGATTAATTAAAAAGTTATTTAGTGGTATTCTAATTCTAATTCCTGTACCTTACTCCTATGATCAATTAAACAGGTTATTTAGTGTGTTCTAATTCCCATACCTTCCTCCTATGATTAGTTAAACAGGTTACATAGTGCTATTCTAATTTCCTTATCCTATATGTATGATTAGTTAAACAAGTTACGTAGTGGTATCTAATTCCCATACTCTACTTATATGACTAGTTAAACAGGTCCCATATCATACTCCTATGATCAGTTAGACACCTTACTTAGTGGTATTTTAATTCCCATACACTACTCCTTTGATTAGTTAAACAGGTTACTTAGTGGTACTCTAATTCTGTTATCCTACATCTATGATTAGTTAAACAGGTTCTTTTTTTTTGGTATTCTAATTCCCGTACCCTACTCATATAATTAGTTAAACAGGTTACCTAGTGAATTCTAATTCCCATACCCTACTCCTGTGATTTGATAAATGGGTTACTTAGTGGTATACAAATTCCATACTCTTCTCCTATTATTAAACAGGTTACCTAGTATAGTTTAATTCTTGTGCCCTACTCCTGTGATTAGTTAAACAGGTTGCTTACTGATACTGTAATTATGCATTCATATTCTTTAAAATGTCTTTGGAGGATGCCATTTAATGCCATTGTCTTGAGGACTTTTACATTTTTGAGCACTTTCAAGACCCTTTTCTTTGTGTAAGTACTGGAATAAACCACCTAATTCCTGGTTGTATTACTGGCTGGCTTTAGTGAAACTCCTTTCTATTCCTTCATTACTAGTTAGCAGAAGTAATAATTTAGTAGTCTTTTTTCCCCTAGTTCCATCCATTTGTAGTCTAATTATCCCTCTCTTTTTTATTCTTTCTTACTTTAATTACTTAATCTAGTATAATCTAACATAGGATAGTTACATAAATAAAATAAAATCTTCTTTCTTGATGGGACTGGTTATACCCTCCTCCTCCTTCAGTCAGCTCTTTACTTTTCTGAATGACTTCCCAGTTTTCATTGATATGAACTAATACATTGTCTGTTTATTACATCCGCGGTGGTGCAGTGGTAGCATTGTTGCCTCACAGCAAGAGGTTCTCCCGTTTGATTCTCGGCTGGAGTGTTGGGAGTACCTTCTGTGTGGAGTCTGCATGTCCTCCCCGCGGTTGGGTGGGCGTTCAAAAGACATGCGTAAATGGGTGTGCCTTTGTTGAAGGTTGAACGTTGAGCTGGCACCTCAGTGTTCATGAAAATCTACCGTCAATCATTAGCGGACTGGTGTTCCGCTGTGGCGACCCCTAACCGGGAAAAGCCGAAAGACAACAACAGCATTGTCTGTTTATGCTCTATCTGTTTTCTCATACATTTCTTAAAAGTAGTACATGTCCCTCACCTTTGAAACCATATATTTTAAAAACTACAGTGTTTTTAAATAGTATATTTTGGTGAAGCTCCATCCACTGAATTTCACAAATTAAGAAGACTGAGTTTTGTGGCATAAAGAGACAAAGCTCTCATTATGACCCAGATAATCTGAGTTCAAATACTGGCTAGGATACTACAGCCATTATTCATCAAAGGGTGGGGATGATTAGATAATTCTGGTCTCCCATTAGGGGGGAGGGAGTGGTGGTATATTTGGCTACTTGTCACCATGTAAGTGAAAGTCTGCAGAAACCTAAAATACTGCCATTAACTGAGGACATGGGTTTGGCACTATCAAGGTGGTAATGGTAGACATAATTGTAAGCATGTAGATGAGAATATGTACATGCAAAGAAGGAAATTTTAGCCTGTCATTGCAACACAACTGCCCGGCCAAGCTGCCAGATTGGTAGAGTGGTTAGGACTCATAGTCTTCATCTGAAATGAAGTGGGTCATTGTGATGATGAGTACGTGGAGTTTAACATTTGGTTGAATTCAAGCTCTATATAGTGTAGGTTTACAGGATTGCACAGGAAAATTCATGTTTGACTGAAAGGGTGGTGGTTGTGAGAATGTGAAAGATTCTGTTATAGCAGGTGCTGTATATGCATGAGTATAGATTTAGAATAAAGGTTAGGTAAAGGGATAGATTTATTGTTGCTCCTGTTTGCTGTTGTGCTTGTTTTGTATCCATTTGTCTTGATTAGTGGTACTGTTAGGGAAAAGGTTTTTAGTAGCTTAATGTGTATAATAAGGAGTTAGCAGATTTATATAATACACAATAAGACGTTTGGAGAAAAAAAGATAAAATGGATTTATTTCATATTTATTTCATATTCTCACCAAGTCCTTACTTAGTCTTTTGAGACAAAGTGTGTAAAACAAATATTGTTTTAAATAAATATGGCTTTAAAAGGTCTTTATTTTTCCTTTAGAATAAAAAAGGACATTTACTGATGTTTTGAACATTTACATCAATTGGATACAAGTGTTTGTAGGACAGCTATTACCTTTTTATCTTCATTGAAACCGTTGAAAAGAACCACCAATAGAAGAATATCTAGATGTTACAATATCATCACTTTTTCATGTTCATGGGTAAGAACTAGGTTAGCCACCCTTGGGGGCCACTTTAAGCTTTTTGTGCTTGAATTAACCTATCCCATTTAGTTAAAGATTGGTCTTACACACACCATGGTTGATAATGATATATTAACTGGATCATTCCATTGATAATTTGAGGAGACCAGTGTATGGTATAAAGCATTTTTGAGCTGCCTCTGTCCATTGTCCGTGTTTTAGTATCTAAACATTTCAGCACATGCTACATTGCTTTTTCTTGTAGTAACTACAGTGTACATAGACTAGTGCTCACAGGGCTGTTCATTGCACTCTTGATTTGGCTAATTGTGTTTGCTGTTCTCAGTCCATTCATTTAAGTGTTGTGAAAGAAGATTACTTGGTTTATACTGTACTGATGCTGCTAGCGCCCAAACTCTGTTTTTAATTTTAGTCCTAGCATCCAAACTCTGTTTTATGATTTCACTTTAAACCAATTGTTCATATCCATATTATTACTTCAGACCAAAGTTATAAAGTTGTTATTTAGCTGTGGAAGAATCAATGTGCACTCTTTTAAATCACACGCAGTGAATAGAGTGTTTGTGCTATTTTTCTCATGTGGCTGTCATCCTCACACAGCTTTTTTTTCAATTGGCTAACTTTATAATCATGTCCACCATATTAATACAAAACTTATTTTGAATAGTCTACCATATTAATACAGAATGTATTTGAACAGTGCATTGAAAGAGACCAATGTCAACCTCACTGTTTAAATACTGCTCAGTGAATACGCTGTGATCACCTTTGGTTTTATCTTACTGTTTTTCCCCGTGTAGATTTGCTAACTAGTTGTTTTTTGCTATAATCCACTAAACTGACCTTTTATAGTATGTTATTATCCTACTACACTCCTAACATTTTTTTCTCCTACCTCTTTTTATTTTTCCCTAGCTCTACTGAGTTCATTACCTAAACAGAAACCTTGTTTCTCCATCGCTGAAGTCCAAGGCCACTGCATAGTGTGACTACCTGCCTATAGTACTACATTTTGTCCCACTTGTATTAGTTTGAAACAAAGTATGTTTTACTCAGAGTTCTTTTCCAAATTTGTTTAAATTAAATAGTTGTTAGTTGCTTAATTTGCAGTTGTAAGAGAGCATGTTAGTAAGGTCGGCAGCCCACCGCCCATCCCCTCCAAACGGGAAAAGCTATCTGCTCTTATCTGTAAAAACCCTACCTTCTAACGGCAACCCATTTGGGTTCCTTCCATTGTATCTCATTATTCCTGGTGTCTAACCTGCTAGTTAACTTTCTCTACCCATATACCCCCGCATAAGCATAGTTCCAACAGATCTTTCTCTTGGATGTTCTACTATCTTCACAGTTGCTATTACTGATATTTTCCATTTGCATTACTCAGTCTTTTGTCTGACCTATCTCCACTGTACCAGCTCACAGGCTTCTCTACATGCAGTGTTTCTCATCCTGGAGATTGTTTTTTTTTTGGTTTTCTCCTAGAATTTCTGAGACTCACGTAAACCCACTCAGTTCACCCTCACTTCACTTGGGCTCACTCCGCTCCCTTACCCTATCCCCATTCCCACCCACCCCCACTTTTATTACATTTATACCTAATCACACCCACTTTTCCTCTTACCTATCTACTGCAAAATCACCCCACCCCCATCTTCCATACACACCCACAAGTCCTCCCACTACCTCCACAGTCCCACCTCTCATTTTCTAACACATAAGCTACCAACTTCAACTCATCACATAACTACTTGGCCCCCTCAACACAGAATCCACCCTCTAAAACTACAGCATCAAATATGCATTCCCACTTCTTCATACTGTACTACCCTACTCTAATAGGTCTTCTAAGTCTAGCCTACCAAGCCTCTGTCCTCCAATATGTCAACATAAATTATATATACCCTCAAGCACAAACACTTAATAACCTACAACCTCCCCCTAAGCCTTATATCTACATCTGCCCACAACTGTACAATGCCTCCAACTCTCTCTCCTTTATTCTTTCAGACATATACAAACCTCATACCCCAGACTGCCCACATTTAGACACCATCAAGAAATCACCAAACTAAAACACCTACTCCTACACTCAATTAGGCATATCAAACTACTAGCTGACATCCACCCTAACCCAGGTCCCATCAACAATATCCCTCCAACTACACTTCCCACCCAAAACTCTTCTGTTCATACCTGTATTCCAACACCCTCTAAAGCTGACCTATTGATAACCAATTTCAACCTCAGAAGCCTTGTCAATAAAACTACTGATTTTCAAGCTATCCTAGATACCTATTCTCCTGACATAGCTGTTATGACAGAGACCTAGTTAAAACCCCACATCAAGGACTCTGAAGTTACCTTCAGCAACTATAACATTATAAGACAAGATAGACTAAACAAAAGAGGTGGTGGTGTAGCTATCATGTTCAAAGACCCACTAAAGCTAGAAAAACTAAACTGCACTCCACATGACCTCCCGAAATCAGAAATTCTCATCACCTGCCTTCAAATAAATCCTCATAAATCTATAATTATCATTGCAGCATATCTACCCCCTGGTAACAACCGCCCCAACATAGAACTTCTCCTCTCATGGTCTGCCCGCTCATTCAACCAAGAAACCATCATCCTAGGTGATTTTAATCTCAACTGGCTCACCTATTCTTCAGACTGCCCTACTAACATTATTAATCTATACAATTTTTCCCAACTCATAAACTGTCCCACTCGCACTTCCAAGCACTCTAAAAAGAGGCTCTACTAGACTGGAAATTAACTAACAAACCAAACCTAAATGACCATACCCCCACATTTCTACTCAGAAAAAGAATCCAGAATCCACATACAAGCTTACAATACTTTCAGAATCATCCGCAGTAAGAACCATTTCTCACCAGAGTTACTCAACCTATTACTTCAATGCTGTGATTGGCCTCCATTAAAAAATTGAAACCTAGACATTGCAGTTGAATTCTTTAACACAAAATTCATTGAAATCCTAAATAGCCTAGCCCCCACCAGAAAAATATTCTCCAAAGCCAAGCAACTACCATGGCTTTCTCATGGAGGCAAAATAATTAATTAAACAAAGAGATAGAGCCAAATCATTATACCTGTCCAACAAAGACAAACCCAACCTTACCACTTATCAGCAATTAAGAAACTAGACTAAGACAAAAATTAACTGTGATAAAAAGCACTATCTCCAAACCGTTCAACAAAAGTTCCTTCACAACCCACAAAAATTCTGGCAAACAGTAAACCTCTTCCTCAACTCTGGTAAACCCCCCCTCCTTCTACAACCAATACCACCACACCCTTATCCTCACAATTTAACTCACATTTCATTACCTCTATCTCCTCCCTGCTTGCCACTAATAAACTGCCCCTTACCCTCCCCTCACTATGCTCTAGTTCCACCAACTCCCTAGCCTTTAAACCAATTCAAACTTCCTACATTAAAAAGCTACTAAGCAAGGTAAAACCTTGCTGCCTAGTGACTGACCAACATCCTAATGAATTGCTAAAAATTGCTGCTCTATCCATTGTGTATCCTATCTCTATATCAATCAGTTGTTCTATCTCCAAACAATATGTGTCCCTTCTCTGGAAAATTGCTAAAAATTGCTGCTCCATCCATTGTGTATCCTATCTCTATATCAATCAGTTGTTCTATCTCCAAACAATATGTGTCCCTTGTAGTATTCGGGCTGGTAATGTGGTTGTTGTACTGTAGGGGCGCTGTGGGAAATTCAGCATGTACTGTTGGTTCTGTATTCTCTGGTAACTTGTTGCTTCTGGTGGTTAGATGACTTGCAGAAGTTGTGTGAAGAAGCATGGGTGCACACCTGGAGGCTCTTAATAAAGAAAGGCCTTACAACTCTATAAACCGTGTGGTCTCCTTCCTTACCACGATATAACATATTGGCGACGAGATGGGATGCCTCCGAGTCCGCTGCGAGTAAACTGGTGAGCTGTAGTTCATGTCGGATGACGAAGAGACGGGGCCTACTGGAGTGATGTCTGGTTCCATGTTGGGGTCACTAGTTGCATACGACTGTCAGACACAGACCTGGGAGGAGTATTGTGAAGTGTTGGAACATTTTTTTGAGGCAAACCAGATAATGGAAGCGGGTCGGAAGCGAGCCATATTGCTAAGCTCGGTGGGCAGTAAGACGTACAGTCTGATGAGGAACTTATTGAGTCCGGATAAACCGGGGGATAAATCGTTCACAGAGTTGACGAGTTTACTTCAGTCACATTATAACCGATAGTCCAGAGGTTCAAGTTAAATTCAAGGACTAGAATGGCTAATGAAACGGTAATGGAGTATGTCGCAGTGTTGAGGGAACTGGCACAACATTGTGATTATGGGGACAGACTGACCGAAATGCTACGAGATAGGCTCGTATGTGGCATTGCAGGCGCCCGCATACAACGCAGATTGTTAGCGGAGCCTGACTTGTCGTTTGAAAAGGCCTTGAAGTTGGCACAGGCCATAGAGACAGCGACTAAAGACATTCGTGATTTACAACAGAAAGCCACGGAAGGGGTTGGAAGCAGCGACCCCACTGCCAGTGCATAAAGTGGTCATGGAGCATAATTCTCACGGGAAGTCTGGTCAGTATGCTTGTTACAGGTGTGGAGGTGAACATCTGTCACGGAACTGTCATTTTTTAACTGTAAAATGTCATGCTTGCGGGAAAAAGGGCCATGTAAAGAAAATGTGCTGCTCAATACCCTCTGGAGGAAAAAAGCAGTATGATGGAAAGGAAGGAAAGCGAAAACAAAAACGGCAGTATGCACACCACATGCGTGAAGTTACAGATCAACCAACCAGGGAAGCCGAAGAAGTGTTCACAATGTTTAACGTGAAAGAGGCCAGGTGGGAAAGAGTTGATCCCATTAAAACCCAGTTGGACTTAAATGGTAAAATGGTACAGTTTGAAGTGGATACGGGGTGTAGTGTCACAGTTCTGTCAAAGGCTGAGTATGGGAAGTTATGGCCTAGAGAAGCTCGGAAGCTGCAGGACTGTTCAGTGACTTTGAAAACCTACGGGTGAAATAGTTCCCACGTTGGGAATGGTGAAAATGAAGGTTAAATATAAAGACCAAGTCAAAGAGTTGCCAGTCATGGTGGTAGCAGGTAAGGGACCAAACCTGCTAGGCTGGGTGTGGTTAAAGGAGCTAAACATGGACTGCCTACAGCTCCATAAGGTAGAACAGCCGGGCCTGACCTTGCAAGAGGTGCTAGAGAATAATGAAGAAGTATTCAAAGAGGAACTGGGGACCTGGAGGGGTCCACCAGCAAAGATACACGTGAAAGAAAACATAACGCCAAGATTTTACAAACCCCGTCCTGTACCATATGCAATGAAGAAGAAAGTTGAGTTTGAGTTAGAGAGACTCACTAAGCAAGGTATAATTGAACCAGTAAAGTTTGTGGAATGGGCCGCACCAATTGTTCCAGTATTAAAGCCAGATGGTGCTGTACGTATATGTGGTGACTACAAGTTAACAGTGAACCAAGTCTCGAAGCTGGAGCAGTATCCTTTGCCAAAGGTGGAGGATGTGTTTGAAAAGCTGTCGGGAGGTGAAAGGTTTAGTAAACTGGACCTTAGTCAGGCATATCAACAAGTAGTGCTGGAAGAAGGGTCAAAGGCGTATGTTACCATGAACACACACAAAGGTTTGTTCCAAGTCAATCGTTTACCTTTTGGGGTTTCCTCGAGTCCAGCTATTTTCCAGAGAATAATGGAGGGACTGGTGGCAGGAATTCCAAAGGTAGCTGTGTATTTAGATGATATCCTGTTGACGGGAAGGAACATTCGAGAGCATCTGGAGACGCTGAATGAGGTGCTGAGTCGACTGCGAGAGGCAGGCCTACGGGTGAAGCGGAGTAAATGTGCTTTCATGGCAACGGAAGCAGAATTCCTGGGCTACAAGGTGGATGCATCAGGCCTACACCCCCTGCCAAATAAAGTGGAAGCCATTCAACAGGCACCAGCACCCACAAATGTTACAGAACTGAAAGCCTATTTAGGCTTACTTAACTATTATAACAGGTTCCTGCCAAATCTGTCAACACTGTTAGCTCCTTTACATAAGTTATTAAGGAAGGAGGCTCAGTGGTCGTGGAAAGAGGAACAGGACAGAGCATTTGAACAGTCAAAGGAACTAATGCAATCTTCAGAGGTTTTGGTGCACTACGATAGTCACAAGGACTTGATTTTGTCATGTGATGCCTCACCCTATGGATTATGGGCTGTGTTGGCACACCGGATGCCAGATGGACAAGAGAGACCCATTGGGTTCATGTCACGAACTTTGACGCAAGCAGAGTCAAACTATTCTCAGATAGATAAAGAGGGTTTAGCTGTAATGTTTGGAATCAAGCGATTTCACAAGTACCTCTATAGGAGGAAGTTTACTATTTGCACTGATCATAAGCCTTTGTTGTCATTATTCAACGAGATGAAAGCCGTACCGCAGATGGTTTCTCCCCGCATCCAGAGATGGGCTGTAACGTTGAGAGCTTATGAATACGAGATTGTTTATAAGCCTGGAAAACACCATGGTAATGCAGATGCACTAAGTCGTTTTCCGATGCCAGGGCATATCCAAGAAGAGGAAGCGGAGGACCGAGTTTTGATGATGGAAGACATAACATTGGTGTCTGCTAAGGAACTGAGTGTTTGGACACACAAAGACCCGGTGCTTGCTAGAGTGTTTCAGTGGGTCCAGCAAGGCTGGCCAGTCCAACAAACGGATCCAGTTTTTCGACCTTATGAAGTGAGAAAAACAGAGCTGAGTGTGCAAGATGGATGCGTATTGTGGGGGTGATAATTCCGTCCCCAGGAAACAGCAGTTGCATCAAGGTCATGTGGGCATTACCGAATGAAGGCCTTAGCCTTATTTTGGTGGCCCAAGTTGGACCACGAGATTGAAGTTGTTGTGAATGAGTGTAAAACATGTCAACAACATCGCAACTTGCCGGTGGCGGCGCCACTACATCCATGGGAGTGGCCGAGTAGGCCTTGGCAGAGACTTCATATAGATTATGCAGGACCATTCATGGGGGCCATGTTTTTGATAATCATGGATGCTCATTCGAAATGGATGGATGCTTATCAAGTCAAGACACCCACTTCTCTCGTTACTATTGAATGCTTGAGGAGGAGTTTCAGTAGCCAAGGACTGCCTGAGACTATTGTATCCGATAATGCTTCTTGTTTTACGAGTGAAGAGTTCAAGGGTTTTCTGAGAAAAAATGGAATCGTACATATCACATCAGCACCCTACCATGCAGCTACAAATGGTTGTGCTGAAAGAGCTGTTCAGACTTTTAAAGCCATGATGAAGAAGTCTGGAGAAGGAAGTATAGCAGCAAAAGTATCAAGGGTGTTATTCAACTACCGTATTACACCACAATCTACCACGGGTTTGTCACCTGCTGAGATGTTGCAATTGAGATCCACGTTGGATCTAGTGTATCCAAATGTCCGAGCTAAGGTGGAGGGACCCAGTGGAGGCAAAAGAATGTCATGATAGACGACGGAGAGCGAAGTTTTCTGGAAGGAGATGCAGTGATGACGCGAAATTTCAGTTATGGACCTAAGTGGATTCCAGGGTTCATTGTCAAGAGCACAGGACCATTATCGTACCAAGTGAGGTTGAATGGAGATTTCGTAGTGAGGAGACATGTAGACCAAATTCTGAGGAGTGAACAGAAGAAGGATGCCATGGAACTGCTGGCCTCGGAACTACCGTTAAGTTCGGAACCAGGGCTCGCAGTGGCAGGAGGATCGCAAATTGAGGGAGACCGCCAGAACGTGGAAGGAGAGGTTTCTGTGGATCCAACCGTTCCAGGGAAGGACACACTGATACCTGAAGTGGTAAAAGTGACACCGGAGTCACCTAAGGTGGTACCACTGCGCCGTTCTAAGCGTGTGCTGGTTAAATCTAGTTACTTGAAGGACTATCAATGTTAACAAAAGTACATGTATAGATTACCAGCCTTAAAAAAATAGTAGATGGTATGGTAACCAGTTAATAACTAGCCTGTTATTTACAAGTAAATGATTAAATGCATTGTGGAACTCGTTCCCTAGTTTTGCTTATGTAAGACAGTATGTCTTAGCTTAAAAGGGGAGGAATGTAGTATTCGGGCTGGTAATGTGGTTGTTGTACTGTAATTCAGCATGTACTGTTGGTTCTGTATTCTCTGGTAACTTGTTGCTTCTGGTGGTTAGATGACTTGCAGAAGTTGTGTGAAGAAGCATGGGTGCGCACCTGGAGGCTCTTAATAAAGAAAGGCCTTACAACTCTATAAACCGTGTGGTCTCCTTCCTTACCATGATATAACACCCTTCTCTGGAAAATTGTTCACATCATCCCCCTCCACAAGGGTGGCTCCTCCAGAGAAATCTCAAACTACCACCCCATAGCTATCCTCCCACCCTTAGCAAAAATCCTGGAAAAATGCATTCAGCTTCAACTACTAAACCACCTGAATGCCAACTGCCTTTTATCAGATTCTCAGCACAGTGTTAGACCCAAGTATTAGCACAGCCTTACTATCCTTCCCCAATACCATTCACCACCTAATGAACAATGGACAACTACTATCCACAATATTCCTGGACATGTCAAAAGCCTTTGACACCATCTCCCACCAACTACTTCTAAACATACTTGCTACATACAACCTCAGTCCAGCATCCCTGGCTTGGTTTCTCAGTTATCTTTCTAACCATCAACAGGCTACTAAATGAGAAAACAAACTCTCCCCTCTACTACCAGTGAACACTGGGGTACCCCAAAGATCTATACTTGGCCCCCTTCTATTTATCATATTTACTAATGAACTTAATACAGCTATCCAACTGGCAGCGACCATACAATACGCTAATAATACTTCACTTATCTGCTCCGCCCCTTCCCCGCAAGAACAAAAAGAAAAAAATGCAAAAAGCTTTTCTATAAGTAGAATCTTTTTTAACAAACCATCAACTCATTCTAAATCCTAATAAGACAAAATTAATAATCTCGTGAAACAAAACTACCGAATCAAACTGCCCATCCCTCTATATTCACTCTTCAAATGATACCAAAAATGAGCCTACAAACCAGGCCAAACTCCTAGGTATCAGAACAGATGACCATCTCAAATCTGATATTCACATCTCCCAAACTGTCAAAAAAAGTAAACTCCAAAGTAGGTGCTCTCTACAGAGCCAAACCATACCTAACTCTCCAAGCCAGGCTAGCCACTGCTAGGTCACAGCTACTATCTACACTTCTCTACTGTTCACATATCTTTACTAACTTATGTAAGACAGACCTGCACAACCTTGAATCCTGCTATAATAAAATTGCAAAGTTTGCCACTGACCACCCCCATAAAACACACCATTGCTCTGCTCTTCTTCAACATAACTGGCAAGAACTCCCTAATCTGTTAACCTTAAACCAACTAACCCTAGCTCACAAAATCACTCACAATCCTCATAGCTGCCCGACAATCTAAATCTTACTCCAACTACAAGTAAACAACAGGCCCCTTAGATCTTCCAGTAGGTCATTACTCAGAATAACACAGTCACATAACTAGAGTGGTGACTCCATCTACTCAAAGTAGCTAAGTCCTGGAATGCTCTTCCCCAAAGCTTACAATGCATCCCTTGTTTCTCATCATTTAAAAATAGATTAAAGGAACATCTAAAAAGCAACTGGCTCTGCCCTTGTTCTCCACCTGGATAACCACTCTCCCTTATGCTCTTTTATACCTCTACTATACAGTTTTCCTCTGTTTACAGCTCCTATTGTCTCTTTTTCTCCCCTCAAATTGCATCCTCACAACCTTAGGTCTGCACATTTTTATTTTTTCTCTAATTTTCACAAGCACAACATTTTTCTTCCTTAACAAAGTTGCATACCTCACAGTCTAGGCCTGATTCACTGTTTGGAATCAGCTAATAACTACTCATCATGTTCAATGGAGTACATTTTTAAAGCTGTCTTTCTACCAAGAAAATTGCTAATGAATCATTTTGTTTGTAAAATGTTGATACTCGTTGTAAATATGTTTTTATGTTTTTGTTAATGTAGTAATGTAGATTTCTGTTAAAGTAGTAATGTAGATTTTTCTTTTCTTTTGTTCAGTTCTGTATTGTTTATGTATGGAGCCCCCCCCCCCCGCCGAATCTCCACTGAAAACGGGCCACCAGCCCAGTTGGACACTACCTGGTAAACAAATCTAAATAAATAAATAAATAAATAATAAATTAGTAGTACAGAGAGCAGCCCTGGGGTAAAATTTCTGTTTCCTATCCAAAGATCTAAGCTGTGATTGAATATAGACAGGGTAAACTTTGTTTTATGTGTCTGGGGAGTCTGTTCCAGAGCAGCAATATCTTCTGAGAGATATACTTGTTCCTCCAAACAATTCTGTTTTTGTTGCAGAAGACATTTTTATCACTAGACTGAGTATTTCTGATCCCATTTGGCTTGCTGATGTGCAGTAAATCCATCAGTATTGGGTTGGAGGATGCCTTGTATGCTAGACACAGGTCGGATATCAAGTATGATGACATGGGTTTGAGTAAGTTCACATAGGACATGTTGTTTAGGCCTTGTATTGGTTTAGTAAGGTATCTCTTTGGATGTTTAGGCCTTGTATTGGTTTAGTAAGGTATCTCTTTGGATCTTCCATTTGTTGCATGTGTCTGGGCAGACACATGCCAAAGGGGGCATTATATTCAGTGACTAGCCTAATGAGAGCTGAGTAAAGGGGGACAATGACACCCCTAGATCTAGAAAGAATTCCTTTGTTTATAAGTCGTGCAATATAGAATGACTTTTTTACAACAATGGACACATGTTGGTCAAAAGTTAGGTCATTGTCCATTGAAGTTCCCAAATCCTGAACAACTAGGTTAACTCTTAGGGACATGTTATTAATGTGGTAGTTTCCTGGGATAGATGACTTCCCAAAGGATACAATAATGCATTTTCTGGAATTTAGTTTCAATCCATGATTTTGGCATCAGTTATTTGTTTGGGAAAAACCTTCCTGCAGCTTGCTACTGAAGGTACAGCATTATTACTGTGAGAAAGTAGTAAACTACTTAAGGTATCTGCACTACCATGTCCTCTGTCTGTTGTGTACATCTTTCATACTCATAAACTGCTAGCAGTATAGTCCACCTCAAAACTCTTGAGATAGCATTTGTGGTATTAGTTTCATCTTATTCAGCACCAACATTGATTGGCTTATGAACTGGTTCAGTGGTAATGTGCAGCCATAAATATAGTTATTATGCTTCCTTACTTTAAAATGACACCAGACATTTGTTTACAGACATTCTAATGCCAGACCACAGAATAATGACTTCTGTTCAGGAAACTAGCATTTACAAAATAGAAACTGGTGATCATTTTGGGTCACTTTTAGTCTTCAGAATAAAACTCACAAAGATTGCTGTATGTAGGGAATGGACTTTGGAGGTTGCTATAGTAAGACGAAGGATGTAACAGGAAGCAGAAGAACCTAAAGGGGCAGGGGTATCCTGGATTTAGTTTTGACTAATATGGAGCATTTGCTAAGTGCTCCAGTCAAGGAATTACATGGAAAGCATGGTCATGCAACAATATCATTTAGAATATCAATTTGACTAGTGAGAAAAATGAATGAAAATAACACTGGTGAGATTTTAAGTGGGACTGTAGAACGTATTTTAAAGAAAGGGAACTGAGAAATGGCATGTATTTCATTTTTGTAGCTGGAGAAGATGGAGTTAAAGTTTGAGATAGATGGAGACTGATACGTTCTGAAAAGTAGGGCAGGTGTCATAAGATTATCAGGAAATATCATAATACAAGACAGACTTTAGTCTTTTTCCAGTATGTTTTTTATGTTACTATGAAAGGTACAGTAGTTTCACAGCAGGTATGTGTGGGAAAGTGCGTTGTATGTAGGTTCCTGGCATTTCCCTGTGTATTAAGCTTTTTTTAGTTCTGCCTAATAGAGCAGCCTTTGGGGCTTCCTGTGAGAAAGTGTGCCAGAAATGACTGAGTTTACTGTCTCCCTGCTACATCAGCAGCCATGTGTTTATCAATAACAGCATGTTGCCAGCTGTGGACACACTGGAGTTCCCCTGTGGAATTACTAGGAAGAACAATTGTCAGGAACTCCAATGGTATGGATGTCCATTTGTTTAAACTTATTTACTGAAAATGCCCTGATGAATATCTCATTTTAAACACAAAAACATTGCCTTGTTTATGCCTTCCTCCACCTGTAGTTAAATCATACCTTGTCTTTCACGAAGAGTTTCAGTCCAAGTTTCTCCAGCCCTTCATGCAGGTAAAGGGTGTGCTCCTGATGCATTTTCCAGTAGTGCTCTAGCCCCTGCACAGAAAGATAAACACAGGATGACTATTTCTACGTATCTGCTATGCAGTAAACTTCATTGTTACCACTTATATACAGTGTTTTATCACTGAAACCACCAACAAACCCAGAAGCAACACTGACTATTAGTAGGCATTGGACTAGGGGCTGTATTTCATATACTTATGTAATAACAGGCTCTTTTTGTCTTCACCTGCATGCCCAGTGTGTAACAATGCATTGATCCATCTCTGTAAAACCTTACAGAAGTAGCATACAGAGACAATACATATGCCTTTAGAACTTTATCTCACATCTACGGTTTTCATAGCTGTAATTTATTTATTCAGTTCAGTTGAAATGGGATTACACAATAGAAATGTCAGCTAGAATTATCACAATAACTTATACAGGCACATTCTAAGACCTCTGCTCTATAATCACCATTTGTCTTTTTTTATGAGCTGGGTAAGTGTCCCTTGAAACTAAAATGTAACCTGCCAATAAAGTCCTTAATTTAGAAGATTCTGTTGGAGGAACCCTTTCCTTTTTTATGGGGAAGGAGACCATGTATATAGAGTTACACTGTACCCACTAAGATGCCCTGATCTCCAGACACAAAAAGAACTGGAGAAATAAAATTGCATAAAATTTGATCTACTTCAGGTGTGGCACTCTTCTTCGTGTGAAGAAGGATAAGGTGTTTGAAGGACCTATCATAAATAAGCTTTGGTTTTTTAAATTTGTCTCATGTTCACATAATAAAGTATGGTACCAAAGACCTGTATATCAATAACTCAAAAACTATATTTATACCAAAACCCAAATCTGATGCATCAAACCCAAATAACTACAGGCCGATAGCACTCATAAATATTGATATTACAATTCTTTGTACAATACTAGCTAGTAGAATCAAACAAATTCTACCTCACATTATATCTTCTGAGCAACTAGGCTTTATGAACAACAGACAAATATATGACAACACACTTACTATTGATTCAATCATTAGTTTAAAAGCGAATGATAAATGCCCTAGCTATGCACTGTCAGTAGATGCAACCAAAGCTTTTGATAGAGTAAATTTTGATTTTTTATTAAATATACTCAAGAAATTTAGTATTCCTGATGGCTATATAAACATGGTTAGGGCTTTATACAAAAATGCCACAACAACACTACCTATACATAAAAAGCAATCAAAGCCTACTCAAATAGTGAATGGTACAAGGCATGGATGCCCACTATCACCTTACCTTTTCAATATATACATAGAAACTCTGCTGCTTAAAATATCACAAAGAACTTACCACCATATTATGAATATTTCCAAAGTCCCAATAAAGTATACAGCGTTTGCTGATGATCTTAACATTTATTTTGAATTCCCTAATACTGATTTGAATAAGATACTAAACTCCATTGAAAAATTCTCACAAATATCTAATTATGCGATTAACCCTAATAAATCCATCATATTCCCTATGAATACTCTAGGACATAAGGAATTCTATTTCCCTGAAACTGAAATTAAAGTCAATTATAATCTCAAATATCTGGGTATTTTGTTCACTCACCCGCAATCTGACATGACTAAAAACAACTTATTTAAAACCTGGTCTAACATCACTGAAGACACTAAGAGATGGTTAAACCTCAATCTATCTCCACTAGCTAAGGCGGCCATAGTTAAAATGAATATTCTTCCAAGACTATTGTTTCATTTTAATGCTATTAACCAAAATATACCAAAAAACTTCTTCAACAGACTTGAAACACTACTGGGAAAGTTTATTTGGCATCCAAAAAGTACAAGAATAAAATACACTAAATTAACATTACCCAAACAAAAAGGGGGCCTAGGCCTATCTGAATTCCAAACATACAACATACTAAATGCTAGTCGAATTATACAAATAGCAAATTTTGAACTATCCAACAAAGCATGGTATCCACTATGGATTAAAATATATTACAATCATCTAATCTCATTTAATTTAAACCCTAGAGCAGTACCCTTTCTAAATTCTAACACTTTAAAGCATTTTAAGGTTCATCCCATAATAATAAGAAGCACAGTAATATTTCAAAAGTTGGTAGCCTCCCTAAATCTTAAAGATAATTTGGTATTGGGACAGCCAGTACACCTTAATCCTAATATTAAATTAAACAATACTATATTAAACCTAAATCAGTTTCCAAAAATTAAAAATATCACTGTATGGGACCTATACCAGATCAAAAGTTTCTCAGTTGACAATATTAGACAAAAACTTGAAGTAAATAAAAGCTATAATACCATAATTGACCAATTAATATACCCGATTAACACAATTACTATGAATGTCAAAATTGACAACCAAGACATGCAGGTATATCAACAAATTATTAACCTGCTACTGTCGAGATCTAAAATGTTATCAAATACATAATAGATTAGTAACAAAAATTAGATATCAAGATGCAATTCTATATTCCAAATTTTGGGAAGAGAAAAATAATAAGATCACTGATGAACAAAAATCTGATGCTATTGAACTTACTTTGAAATTAACTCCCCTTAAAAAACTAATTTATACCCAAATTATGATCAATAACAATGCGTATCACACACCACTTTTTCTTAGCAAAATTAATCCCTCCCACTCCCTTTATTGTACCATATGCCAAAACAGTGTTGCTGACACCCTTCATATTTTTTGGAGCTATAAAAATGTTTACAAGCTGTGGTGTTCACTAAGAACCAAGTTAGAAAAAAAGGGATACACCAAATCTACCCTGTCATAGGAAATGGCAATTTTACATATATTCCCTAATAATTTCTCATACAAAAATAAACACATCATAGTCACATTGTGTGCAATGATCAAATCATATATAGCCCAAAATTTGTTAGATAGAAGTAAAATCACATGGGAAGAATTTAAAGGAATGGCTATAAAATACTTATTAGCCAGCAAATTAATTACAAGAAGCAAAAAAAAAACTATCTTACTATCAGAAACATTGGAAAATGCTTTTAGAAATCCTAGGACAAAATTGATTTATGACCAAGGGACTTCACCATCGATATTACTTTACATAATTAAGGGAAACTAAAGGCAATTATTATAGAAATACCCACAATAACAGTGTACAGGTCATGGCAAACACATATAAGATGAACATTAAGGTGACATCAATGTATATATTGTACATATATTGTACATAGTGCAAGACAGAATGTTTATTTAGGAAAACTAGAATATCTGGTTGCAATGTTTTAATGTCACATTTTCAATATGTTGTATACTATCTTTATGTAAATGTCTGTTTTACAGCTCATTAAGAACAGCTTGTTTATTAGACAATTCTGTATAATTGTTACCCTAACATTGATGATTTATGTTATGTATATCGTTTTTGGACAACTGAAACTTGATATTCCAAGTAGCTTGTATGTATATTTTCTGTGTCATTCTTTTCTTGTATTTAAATAGAAGTGAAATGCAATAAAAATTATATTTGAAAAAAAAAATTTGTCTCGTGTTCACTTTTCATTGGATTGCCTTCCACATTCTTTGCTCCTCTTGCTGGAGTGCGGGGAGTTCCTTCTGTGTGGAGTCTGTATGTCCACCCCACGGTTGGGTGGGCGTTCGAAAGACATGCGTAAATGGGCGTGCCTTCGCTGAAGGTTGAACATCGAGCTGACACCTCGGCATTCATGAAAATCTACTGCCAATCAGTAGTGGACCGGAGTTCCGCTGTGGCGACCCCTAACCAGGAAAAGCCAAAAGACAACAACATTCTTTGCTCCTCTTCCTGACGAGTAAAATGAAACTTTGCGAAAGAGCTTTCATCTTTGCCACATCCAGATTCTAGAACATTCTTTAGAGAGAGCTTTCTTCTATACTGCACCCAAATTCTGAAACAATCTTTCCACTATTTTGTTTCTTTAATGTATGATTGATATGCTTCCTCTTTCTCAGCGCTAAATATACATCACATTCACCTTTCTCAAACTGTCATGCTGCAGAGTTTACTCCAATAACTCTGGTGTCTGTAACAGTTGTGTTTAATGATTCTCAACAGTCCTGGTTACAGTCTGACATCAATTGGGTGCCTTACATACTTTTTCTACTCACTTGGCTTTGCTACATTACATTATATAGCTTTGATTGTAGAAGGACAATCTACCATTAGAGAATTTGGAACTCTCAATGTAAGCCACTGCATATCCAGCCTCTATTATTGACAATACATAATTCAAAATATCATATATCCCTGAATTATGGAAATCCGTTGCAAAGATTTCTCTTCATAAAGGAGGTACTTTGAAAAAAAAAATAGCATATTTCTAACTTATAATGCTATGCTATCACCTATTAAAATAAGTGAAAAATGTTACAGTGTTTTGACTAATGCAGTGGATAAACCAAGTGAGAAATATGAACAAATACAGAGGCAATAGAAATAATAGAATAATGTTTTACAGCCTGCAAAGAATACCAACAATATAAAAAAATAAAATAGATTAGGCTAAGAAAATAGAACGTAAGCAGAAGAAAATGTTATGCAAATAGCTAAACTGACTAATATTACCATAGTAATGACAGCTGTCTCAACAGTAAAAATCTAAAGGAAAAATTTTAAAAGAAACACATACGTACATAAAATGTAAAATTAAAATGGTATTGGATAAATTGAAAAGCAATAGACTAGCAATACTAAGAAACAGAAATTAGGCATGTTCTGTATCCCTAGACCCTTCTTACCTGGTAATGCCCTCCTACCTAAGCAGCCGATATCTTTACAAGTTTTCATTCAACAGGATCAACATATTCTACATCAAGTCTTTCTAGAAAGGCTTATCATTGCATTTCCCCGACAATAGTTTAATGTTAAGAACTAAAACATTATCTGACAATAATACATTTAAGGACAGTTCCCACTATACTAGTTTCTCCTCTTCTGTCATCCAGGCTTTGATAGAGTGGTACATGCTTATCCAGTTTTGTATGTCTGTTTTCAAGTACTTAGTTTAAACTTCAAAATTATGGAACTGCTTTGGAGATGCATCTTTCACAAAAGTAATCTTCCATCTAATGAACAAATTTCTGGGAAGAATGAAGGGAAATACCATCCAAACATGTGTAAAGAAGGAAACAAGAAAGCACCTCAGCACAAACTGGGACTCTAATTGTAATTGCAAGGGTACAGTGTAGTTCTCTTATTAAGTTGTTATTGCTGGGAAGTGTAGTGAAGGAAAATATCCAGCCTTGTTCTCCTCAGTACTGAATAATTTGTTAGAACCACTATAAAGTTGTCCAAAAATCATTCACAATGACCTTGACAAACTCTTCCCACTTCTGGACCTTTGGTTCAGTGAGTACTTCAGCTGTTGCCTTCCTGGATTAGCTGCATTTATCTGACAGAACTGGATACCCTCTCCTCTACTGGCATTGTATGGAAGGCCTTTTTCTTTACTCCAACAGCTCCCCTCACTGTTGCCGTTCACCTCTTGGTTTTATGCTTACCACCATGACAAGCGATATCCTTCTTTTTACCACAACTTCTTGCTGCTACCTCAACTATTGAGCCTTGAATTGGGTCTATTTAGACTCCATATTTTCAACCACCTTAAGTATGCAGGAAACCTCTTTTGGAGGGGAAAGGTGAACTCATTGTTCAAAGAATCATTGACCAGGTACTCCCAGGACACACAGACTACTCATTTGGGTTTCTGTGTCTGTCCAGACACCTCCCTAACCTCTTAACCCAACTAAACAATAAATGATATCCAGATGATAGCTCAGCATCTCTCTTAACCTGAGTGCCTAGAATACATGACTTAAGGTCTGATAACATGACTCATAGATGATCATTGACCTTTGGAACACAATGCTATAGTAACAAGTATATTTATGAGCACCCTTGTGTTTAAACATGCCATTTTTTATCAACAGTCTACAAATAGCAGAAAATTCCAACAGCGATTCATTACTTTGGTTCAGATCAGGCAAGCATTTTTTCCTGATTCCCTCCTTTCCGGATATCTTCAAGTATCCCCATCATTACCTACATGATCATTATCAGAACCACAGAGTCCATTGGTGTTTCCCTGTTCAGCATTTTATTCACAGTTCCTTAGAAGTGGGAATACTCCAGGTAACCATTTGATGCATGTGTCTAAAGAGCAGATGGGATTCTTGTTTCTGCGAATTGCACTCATGTGGAGCTTTTCCTCTCATCTCTCTCATTTATAAGCACGAACGGCACATTAATAATGCTTCAAATGAATGGAACCTTTCGTGAGCCCTGTTGCCAAAGATTTTAGCTTGAAGCACATTGTGCAAGAGGGAGTGTCAAAGTTCTTTGTTTTATTCGGAATGACTTGCAGTTTCCTTGTCACCGATGTTTCTCATGCTCTCTGTAAGAATGAGGCATGGCACATCTTTAAATTTAACACTGTACCACCTCAAAACACGAGCTGTGAACTGGTAATGAAAGATTTATTGTGATATGTATTATGGTATTCCTGCTAATGTTGTGAAGTTTGCCGTCTTTCCTTCCCACTGTATCATTTCCTGTCAATGCGGTTTTAAAAGCACTGTTCAGAATCAGTAAGCCATGAGAATTCCGATCTTTCAATTATCATAGGGCTACATTAAGCCATGGGAATTCAGGTCTATAAACATCATATGGCTGATTGCCTGTCTTTAAACTCACCTAGGAATTTATTGCTAGAGTGACTTTTGGCCTACTGTTATGTGTTCCAATGTAAAAATGGCCAAAAAGTCTGAGGCACTAGTTACAGTGTGATAAATACAGGCTTTCTTGCTTTATATATTATTGTATTTGTGAATTTTAATTTTGCTTATAAACTGTGAAACCTGAAAGTGATGTGGTATAATCCAATTGCACAGCATCCATGAACTCCAGTACTTTACTATCATCTAATCGGCATATGCTCATCACTGTCCTCTAAGATCTTGTGTACAGGGTGGCTGCCTCATTTGTCTAACCCTTGCTACACCTCTGATTAATTTTACTAGCCCTGTACACATCCACAACTTTTTATAAAAAGTTTATTTGTGTTTCTTCCAAATCATTGTTTCATAATTTTTTGCACTACAAACTACTCTGTCTTTTACTGAGATGTCATACAACTCAAAAAATGCCCAGTCTTTGGCTCTGTTCTTCATTCAGTCACATAAGCATCTGCAGTCTCTTTTAGACTGTGCACACTTGTAAAGAACAAAGGGTGAAAAATATCATTTTTTTAGGTTCAGAGTACTTCCTCAACTTCTTTCTTATTGAAATTTAATCTTTCTCTTCTTTGAGAAAAGTAAAAGAATTGTTAATCCACTTGCAGAGAGGAATACATTAAATTTCTGGTTCAAAGCTTCCAGTTTCCTGCTAATTTTTATGCAGCACATGAATTCCTGTTGGCTGCAGATGGACCATTTCCTACTGAGAAATATATTTATGTACTTTCCAACTCATATTTTCTTGAAAGTAAATATATTTCTTGATTTCTGCAGATGCATTTCTTTTGTTATGGCCACACTTTCTTCACTTTTTGACACTTTGTGGTGTTTGGATGCTTAGTAAGTAAGACAGAGAACCCCCTGGATGTTAACTAACCTCCACAAAGTCTATATTCACACATGAAATAAACAGAACTACATGATATGCAACTTTCCACATCTAGCTCATTAGCATTTGAAAATATACCCCTTATATTCTAAAGATGGGGGGTATGTTTTCCATGGAACGATGCCCAGATGTTCCAAGCACAAAACCATGTTGGGGCATGCAGAGAGTCATTGCATTTTCCCCCACCAGAAAGTACAGTAGTTTTCCTCAAACAAGTTTGTGTTCACTTGCATAAGTAGAAAAAAAAGAAGAAAAACTCATTCTCCATGGCTACTCTATAATGTCTCATCCTCTGCTTTTGCCTTCCATGTATTAACAGATGCACTATGTGAGGAGGAATGCTAGAGTCAGAGGTGGAGGTAGGGAGACATCAAAATTATAAATAAATTAATAAAACAAATTGTAAAAAACTATTTTTTTGCAAGGGCAACCCCCTGCACCTCTTATGTAGGGGCTTTCACTGACCACATCAATAAACTTAATTACTTTTACTCTGAGTTCTTCTAATCTCAAGAACAGAACACACATCTATGAGAAAATAAATAAATAAATATATAAACAAATAAATCAATAAATAAACAGATACAGTTCCCAGTGCCAAGGTGGCATAAACTTAGACACAGTATATTTAAATACTGAGGTGTAATATTACATCTGCTACAAAATCAAATTTAATACACAATGTAATATATAACTGCTTTTTTTTTGCTTCAGTACCAAGTGCTCATCTTTTCTTTAACTATGCATATTATTTGACAGGTTCCTACCATGTCATTGAACCTTTACAAGTTCGAACCACATATGGTCGAGACCATATGTTCGAATTTGTAAAAGTTTGAGCGTGTGAATGGAAATCTCCATAGGCGGAGGTTTTCATTCACTTCAATGTGGTGCGATCTCAGAGTTGGTATATTTAAGTAGCGGGGGGTGTGGGGGTGCAGGGAGGCTTGCCCCCTGCTTACAACAGTTTATTTTGTTGTCCGTTGAGTTTTTTTTTTTTTTTAGGTAGTTGAAGTTATGTAATTTCAAACATAATGGTTCGGCCATTAGGTGTCCGAAGTTATGTAACTTCGACTATGTGATATAGACCCTTATCTGACTGGTCATTATCGCATTATACTCACATTTGTGTATGTAGCAAATCACATCTGCATATTTCACTTAGCAAACTCAAGTTCTACTTAAAAACATTAGATAAAAACTAATTTTGTTAAGCAGATTGTGGCACAATTTTGGTAGAAGCCAGGGGGAATGTTCTGGTTAAGTGACTTGCTTAAAGTCACACAGCAAACAAATGGAGATTAAAGGAATCAGATCTAGGATTACAGGTCAAAGCTTTTTAGTGCATCATAACCTCAGTCCTCTAGAATCAGCTGCCAGACAAGATGCTGGCAACAATATTTCTCACATCTTACACTCAGATTATTCACTTCATCTGCATTTATAAATCACATAGTTTCATAGTTTCATAGTTTAGTACTAGGCTATCTGCCCTGGGGCATTTGTAAGCCTAGCCATAGTGATGTGGCTTTCGCCACCCCATGAAATGGTACAAAAATGCACAGAATAGATTTAGGATACTGTGCCTCTGTCTAGTAGTGACACAATGAAGGCCCCCTTATATAATATAATTAGTTTACTGTGCCCCTGTCTAGCAGTGACACAGATGTGACCCCTGGGGTAAACTTACGATCTCCCATCCACTCATCAAGATTTCTCTTGAAGAGAGTCAGTGAGGGGCTCTGCCTAACATGAACTGGGATCTTGTTCCAAAGCATAGGAAGCCTCTGGGTTATGAATCTATCCCTCCAGCATGTCCTATTCATACTTGTGCTGAGGTTTAAGTCTTTAGCTCTCGTGGTCCTGATGGATTTGGATTTTTTGAGGTGGAGCATGTCCATCAGATCCTGATTGGACATGGCCTTGTACGTCAGGCAGAGATCACCTCTGAGCAGGCGGTATGCTACTGAATAGAGCTGGAGTTTCTTTAGTCTGGCAGAATAAGACATATGTTGGAGACCCTTGATCCTCTTGGTGAGGTACTTTTGTGGTCTCTCCAGCTGTTGCAAATGCCGGGTGAGGTATATACCATATGGGGCATTATACTCAATCATGGGTCTGATGAGGGAGGAGTATAGGGGTACAATGACATCCTTGGATCTGGATGTGAATCCCTTCATGATGAGGTGTGCAAGGTAGAATGTTTTTCTAACCACTTTGGCAACGTGGGTGTCAAATGAGAGCTGTCGACTTGGGTCCCTAGGTCTCTGATTACTTTTTCCATACTCAGTGGGTTGCTGTCTATGTGATAATTTGTGGGTACTTTGTTTTTCCCAAAGGGGATGACTATACATTTTTTGGCATTTAGTTTAAGGCCGTGACTCTGGCACCAGTTGTCTGTTTCTGTGAGGCCTTTTTGTAGGATGTATGTGTCCGCTGGTGTATCGACTATGGCACCTAGTTTGCAGTCATCTGTGAACTTTGTCAGCCACAACCTTCCCATGTTTGCTTTAACATCTGAGAAATAAATGCCGACCAAGAGGGGTCCCAGGACAGATCCCTGTGGGACACCACTTGTGACTGGCTTTGAGTCTGACATTGCTCCAGCAATTTTAACTTTATGGGTTCTGTCCTTTAGCCAGTTTGCAACCCATCTAGTGACATAAGGGTTTACTTTTAAGCTGTTGAGCTTATCTATGATGCCTGAGTGGGGTATTGTGTCGAAGTCCTTAGCCAAGTCCAGGTAGGCTGTATGGACTGCTTTGCCCTCATCAATGGCTCTAGTGACTGTTTCGAAAATGTCAACCAGGTTCAAAAGGCAGGATCTGCCCTTTACAAAGCCGAACTGGGTGGGGTCAAGTGTCTGTAGGTCCCCTATGTCTCTGTTTATGAGTTCCATAATGATTCTTTCCATAGCTTTGCAGACCAGGCTGGTTAAGCTTATGGGACGGTAGTTCCCAGGGTCTGTAAAGGTACCCCCTTTGTGGAGTGGGACCACTGTTGCTGTACGCCAATGTTCAGGTACATATCCTGTAGTAAGGCTAAGGTTAAATAGCATTTTTATGTGTGGGTTTAGCTCCTCTTGGAGTTCACGTAGCACGCAACCCGGGATACCGTCAGGTCCCATTGATGCTGTGTTTTTAGCTTTGTTGAGGGCAGTTCTCACTTGGACATCTGAGATGACAGGGAGATTACATTCAGCTGGGATAAGTATTTCTTCTTTTGGGGGTGAGAGAGGGGAGAAATTTGCACTGAACCTGTCAGCCAGAATGTTGGCAATATCTGTGGATTCAGTGTATTTTTTGTTGTTGTGAACTAACTCTGAGCATATCTGAGGGTTTCCGCCCAGGTTTCTAACATAGCTGAAGAAGGCTTTGTGGTTATCTTTAGTGTCCTTAGTGATTTTTCTCTCAAAGTTGGCCTTGGATGTTTTTATGAGAGAATGTAGTTTTCTGCTAATGTTGATCAGAGATGTCTTCCCTTTATGGGATTTTGCTCTGTCGTGCAGTAGCTTCCTTCTTTTGTTATACAATTTGTTAATGGCTGAAGTCCACCAGACAGGACGCTTGCCTTTGGTGGAGAGGGACTTGGATTTATTTGGGATTGCATGATCCATGCATTCTTGGAGATGTCTATAGAAAGCATTTGTGAAGGATTCGGCATTGTGGGATGTGGTATCCACTGGCCCAGTGGGCTTAAAGGATACCATCTCAGTCTTAAGAAGAGTGAAGTCTGCTTTTGAGAAGTTTTTCACTGTGGTCTTTTGTGCTGGGGGTGGAGGTGGGATATGTATATCCAGGGTGATTAGTTTGTGGTCAGATCTCACTAGTGAGGGGTATACCTCCGGTGTGGAGCATTTTGTCCCCATGTTTGTGATGATCAGGTCTAGTATATTATCTCCCCTAGTGGGAGAGGTGACTAGTTGTTCCAGTGCATTTGAATTTATGAATTCCAGGAACCTTTGGGCTAGGGTGTTAGGGCTAGAAGAATGTACCCAATCTATGTTTGGGTAGTTGAAGTCTCCCAGTATGATGGTATTTTGTGATACATTAATATCCTCCAATGTCTTCAGGAAGGCTGAATGGGGTTCCTGAGATTGGAAGGGTGGTCTGTAACATGCTACCAGTTGCATAGCAGTTTTGCCTATGGTTAGTTGCACCTGTATGATCTCTGATGCTTCATGTGTTGCTACTAACCTGGAGGTGTGGGTGTCCTTGATGAATATGGACACTCCCCCTCCCTTTGTGGTTCGGCCTGGGTTTTGGGGCCGAAAAGCATGATATGAGGTATAGCCTGGTAGTGCTGGAGTGCTCTCAGGAGCCTTGAACCAGGTTTCAGTTACTGCACAGACGTCAATGTTCTCCATACTGAGGAGTGCATCGAGTGCCTGCATATTGAGATTTAGACTTCTGGCGTTGAGCAGCATTACTCTTAGTTTTTTTCCATTTTTGTTTTCTAAGGAGGTGGGTTTGTCTTTTGAGCCTTGCCTAAAAAAGGCACTATGGGGGTGGCAAGAGCCTTAGCCAATATCCGGAAGCCCAGTGGTGACAGGTGCAAGCCGTCCCTTGCGAAGCAGCGTGGCTTGTCCAACATGTCATCCCAGGCAGACAGACATTGGATCCCCTTAGAATGACACCAGTACTTGAGCCAATTATTAAAGCTGATCATCTTGTCTTTGTATTGTGGCATCATTCTTGGTGAGGGCAAGATGCTGCTCAGGGTCAGGGTCATACCAGCCTGGGCTACATAATCAGAGAGCTCCTCTATGTCTTTTTTCATGTAGTCCAGGTAGGTATGTCTCAGGTCATTCACGCCAGCATGGACAATGACGGAGTCATATTTGTACTTGCTTTGGAGTGACCTGAGTGCATGTGTTATGTGGCGGATCCTATTAAACTGCAGTATACCATTTGAATACATCCTAGTCAGTCACATGGTACTTCAGGATTTACTGTTTTAGGACTAGCTGTTTGTGTATCCAGACTTCAACCTTTAGAACTTTGAGGACATTCATAGTGGAGATAGAGATATTAAATTAACAGCAGCTATTGGAGTAAAGTAGCATAAAATAAGGACACAGTATATGATGAATATGAAAAGGAAAAAGAAGTGGGAAAGCTGGACACAATATAAATTAACATACAAAACATATTTAAAGGGAAACCAAATGAGAATTCAAAAAAGAACCCTAGTGGGTTTTGGAAAAAGCTAAACTTCACTACTGTAAGACTAAATTGTTGAAGGAAATCTGTTAACCCAAAATGCACTGCAATGCATTAATTAACTGTTACTAAATTGCTTCTAATTTTGGGTCTGTTGATAAGGGCCATCTTTTTCTTTCATTTCACTTTAACATTGTGCCGCTAAAATAATTACCTCTGCTTCAAAATGGGCTTCATTGCAGCACAGTTTGTTATGGTTTATCAATAGTCTCTTAAGCTTTGCAGAAATTTATTTAAGATGCCATTGTCATATACTAGTCTTGTGATGTGCTGTCTGTCTAAGAAGTACAAATAATCTGGGGTGTGGTGAAAGAATGAGAGGGGCTCTGCTCTGAAGCAAAGGCTTGATGAAGGTGCATCCTGTTGGGCATGTCTTCTACATTCCATGACTTCCATGTTCCATTCTGATTTATTACTTAAATCACTTCCACTGCATGTTTGTCATCATGTGAGAATTAACAAATTTATATTACTATCTCCTGGTGAATATGAAAAAGTAGCAATTTTGTTTTCTCTAATCTGTTGATTATCTTGTTATGTTACAGCAAGCAATTCTTGTTATTTGTGCAATGAAAAACAGAGTGACCACAACATGGCCACATAAATTTATTCTTCAGAGATTCTGTTTTTTCATTTTACAAAAAAAAAAAAAAACGACATAATTTGTTAAAGCACAAAAAGGAGTCCACAACTCACAAATATCCAATATATGTATTTTCAACTAAACTACTGTATCAGTACATTTTTTGTGACGATTCTTCAATTTCTGACTCAAAATGGTAACCATTTAACCCCCAAAGAGTCTGAAATTGAGGGGAACCTGTAAAAGATCTGGAAATCATGGATTCAATCTTTATATCACTGCAAGTGAAGGTACAGACAAGAGAGAAAATGTTTTATGTGGTATATTTCTTCATATTACAATCAAGACAGCCATGAAGATATTTACCATATTTTCAGTAAAAACATAGAAAGGCACTAGGCTAATGGCCTTGGGGCCTTTTAAAGCCCAGCAAAGCAGAATTCTCAGTTGCTACATGTTCCCTTTTAAAGACAGGAAATGGCCAAGTTACAGTTTTGTAGCATATCAGCTTCCTCTGTCCAGCATAAACACAGGTGTTACCCTAAGATAAATTTGAGGTTTCTCATCCATTTGTTCAGACTGTGTTTCAATTGAATAAGGGAAGTAATTTGTTTTACATGGATAGGAAGCCTGTTCCAGAGCAATGGAAGTCTCTGTGGAAGTCTTTGTGAGATGTATCCATCTTTCGACCTTGTCTTGTTTACATTGCTGCAAAGGTTAAAATCCTAAGAGTTGTTTCTAGCACTATTGTTTCTGCAGATATGAAGCAAGTTTCAGTACAGGGTCTGAGAAGGCCTTAATGGCTAATCTAACTTGGTCACCCCAAAGACAATACAGAAAACTTCTTAGTACAGGCTTTGTGTCTCTCACTGTATTGAAACCTGTGAGATAGCATCTTTATGGCCTAGCCTATAAAATGATTTAATTTCAGATATTTTTTTTTAAGTTTGCTGGACTGAGGATAACCTCCTGTCTGCCAGTTACATTTAAACAGTTACAATAGTGCATGTACATTTCTGTTCTCTATCCAGTAGGGCACACTGTGGATACATCTCAAACACAAGCATTTTACAAATACCTTTAAAGCACAAACATCTGCACAAATCAGTTTGATATACACATGGCATACAGTTCTAATACATTTGTAACACCAGCATCTTGTATGACATACAGTTCTAATACATTTGTAACACAAGCATCTTGTATAAATCAGTTTGATATTCACAAATGACATATAAATATTTACAAAATTCCAGCTAGCTGTGCTGGCAGTATATCCTTCCTTACACCTCTCCCCCTTTGAAGACTCAAGCTAGTTTTTCAGGTGCCCCTTGAAAAACTTTGCTTGAGAGGGACAAGTCTATCTGAGAATACATTACCACATACCCAGTCCTGAGAGCCCACCTGCACTGGCATTGCTAACCTCACTGCAGTGCTGCACTGTCATATCATATGCCTGCAACCCTAGGCTCCACCATAGTAACTTGGGATTTTTCTGGCTGGCAGGCTGTAGCCATGGATCCCCCTCAGACTCCTCCTGCCTTCTACTACAAATACTTAGCACAAGGGCCTCCCTGTCATGGTAAGGTTTCATGGTATTAACATGGGACAGTTTGTGCCCCTGCCTACTGCCTAGCAGTTCTGCTATGTAGTTAACATCAATGACCTTCCTTACTACCTTGAAGGGTCCCTCCCAAGCTGCCTGCAGTTTATTGTGTCTGATAGGAATGAGAATCATCACCTGCTGCCCCACAGCATACTCTCTGGCTTGAGCATTCCTGTCATACCAGACGTTTTCCTGCTGTTGGACTCCTCCAAGTTCTCCTGGGCCAAGCCCGTCAGCTCCCTAAGCCTTGTTCTGAGGTTTAGGACATATGCCACAACAGTCTCCTTGTGGGATTCACACTCACCCTCCCACTCATCACAAATCAAATCTAGAGGTCCCCTCACCCTATGCCCATACAGCAACTCAAAAGGTGATAAACCTGTAGATTCCTGGGGCACCTCTCTGTAAGCAAGCAACAGATGGGGCAAACATTTGTCCCAGTCTCTCTTAAACTGGTCTGCAAATGCCTGTAGCATAGTCTTTAGTGTAGAGTTTAATTTCTCCATCAGACCATTAGTCTGGGGGTGGTGGGGGTGGTCTTTAGGTGCTTCACTCCATATTGATTCCACAGACAAGCCAAGTGGGCTGACATGAAATTGTCACCTCTGTCAGTCAGTATTTCTTTTGAGAAACCTACCCTGCTGAAAATCTCTAAGAAAGCATTTGCCACCTTTTCTCAATGGAGGACAAGGCCATAGCTTCAGGGTATCTGGTTGCATAATCTACTACCACTAGGATATACGTCTTCCCTGTGGAACTTGGGGTACTCAGACACCACACAATATCCATAGTTACCCTCTGAAATGGTTCCTCAATTACAGGCAAAGGCATCAAAGGAGCTTTGACCTTGTCTCTTTCCTTGCCTACTTTTTGGCACTGCTCACAGGTCCTGCAGTACCCTGTAACATCCCTTGCAATCCCAGGCCAATAGAAGTTCTGCATAATACGTCTCTTGGTATGATTTATGCCCATATGACCTGCCAAGGGAATGTCATGGGCTATGGCTAGAAGTGTCAAATGGTAAGCTCTGGGCACTACCAACTGCTATATTCTCTCACCCTCTAGGCCTTCCTCAGGGGTCCATTCCCTATACAGTAACCCTTTGTTCAGGTATACAGAATTCCCTTTTTCTTGAAAATTAGGGGCCTCCCTAGCTACCTCCCTCAAGCCTTGTAATTCTAGGGTCTGAGAGATGAGCCTGTCTCAACTTTCTCTTTGTAAACCTTCCCAGCTCCCCTTTCCACAGGATGTCTGGTATCCTCTGACAGCGGTGCCTCACTGTTAGTCTGGGTACTACTACTCACCTCTGTCCTTCCAGTCACTCTGTCCAAGGGAACATCAGTACACACAAGCAGTTGTGGCTCACCTTCAGTCTCACTGCTACAGGGTAGCACCCTCCCTGAAGTAGCCACCTCACCAGTCCTGGCTTCAAGTGTGCGGCCTGTCTGGATTCCCCAGGCTGCCAGACCCACATGCCTGTCTCCAAGCCTGACTGCATGTAACTGCATGCACACAAGGTACTGCATTATCAAAATCATTCCCTGTCAGGATATCTGCAGGGATATCCTCAGACACACCTACTTGCTTGCTTCCTTTTCTACCCTCCTAGTCAAGGTGAACCCTAGCCAAAGGTATTTAGAATGGGGTCCCTCCTAAAGCTCTGACTAGAGTAGACTGCACAAGCAAGTAGTGCTCCTCTTTAACAGTTGTGGGCTTCACAATGGTTAAGTTAGAGGCTGTGTCTCTCTCTTAGCTGTGGCCTGTTTCCCATCTATTAAAACAGGATATAACCTCTTTTGGTAGTTTAGTACCCTTTATGTCTCCTGAAAACTTACCACTGGCATTCTGTTATTCCCACTTGCTGACTCCCCTACCTTTTTTTCCCTGCCTCCATGGACATCTATATGCTACATGGCTCCACTGATTACATTTAAAATGTTTAACCCTAGATCCTGGCCATGTACCTGAACTACTGGCTTCCCCTGTTACTGGTGGACTCTGTTAGGGTGGTTTAGGCTGCCCGAACAATGGGTTACCTTATACCCATTTACAGCACTGGGTATCCCTTTCCTGTGCAGTGATGCCCTGCTTGCTACATACAGATCTCCTTTTTTCTCCAACTCATCTGCGGTATTGCACCTATCTGCCAACCAGATTCATATGTCCTCAGTTAAAGTGGTAAGGGCTTGTTCTCTCACCAAAAGGTCTGCCAGCTCTTCAAAAGTGGTGATCTGACACCTATTCATCTATCTATAAAAATATGTGCTTAACTCAGCAATATAATCACACACACTTTCATATGCCCTGCATCTATGCTCACAAACTTTTTTACTAGAGGCTTCAGGTGTTAACAACTTAAAGCATTCTGATAAACAATTTGTAACTGTATTTTAGTTCAAGCAATCTATATAAGACAGCTTAGAAACAGCACTTACAGCTTTACTATGGAGTAAGGGGGTGAGGAACTGTACCCAGAGCCCTCAGTCAACATTATACTATTTGCATACTCTTTCAAACATATGAATAAAACTATCAAAATTATCACCTTCTTGTTAATGAGGAAGAAGTTTACTGACCTTTATTGCTTCTGGGGTATGTTTACTCCCTTCCCCGTTACTTCCATGATGTTGGCAGACAGTCAGCATTTCCTTTTCATGTTGCTCTGCCTCTCATTTTCTTCAGCTTCCAGATGTCTCAGTCTGTCTGCTGATTCTAATTCCATCTGCTTTTCCTTTTTTTCAGCCTCCAAACACTGTAGTCTCTCTGCTGATTCTAGTTCCAAATGTTTGGCCTCCAGTTCAAGTCTCTTTAACTCCAGATGGATTTATATGTCCTCTGAGGAAAAGTTGAACTGTCCGTTTTCTGAGAGGTGTACATCACCAAGGCCAGTCTGGTTGTCTTCCTGGTTGTTGATCTGTAATGCAGCTGTGACTAAGGCTGCAATCATTTCCCCTTTAGTCAGGTTGCATGCACTGGTCCTTTGGCTTGGCACATCTCAGCCAACTGGCTCCTTGTCAGCTTGCCATAATCCTCTGCTGACATCCTTGCCTGTTCTCCCTGACTAACTAAGTTAACAAAAAATAAATAACACTATTGTGATAAGAAACTCCGAATGTCTACCATGTGGCTGCTTGAGAGTACCAACAACTTCTTTAGTGACCACTATTTACAGGCTACAGGAGTTCAATATCCACACCACTGTTACCAATATGTGATATGGTGATCCCACCACTGCTAGCCAATATGTGATGTGGATATCCCACCACTGCCAACTAATATGTGACCACCCACCACTAGACTAGTAATCAAGGAGCCTCAATCCTCAACATTGGCACTTCTGGGGGACTTTCACTGAAAGGATAATAGGTACACACACACAGTATTTCCAGATGAAGCTCTCTGCATCAAGTGCAATTTCCCTTAAGAGCACACAGAGACCACACTCAGTCTGGGGCTGGTTTCTCCCTCTTTCTCCAGATCCCTAATAAAACTCCTCACTGGCACAGCTACAGAGTTGAGACCTCAGCTGAGTGTCCAAGCCAAGACCTCCAGCACCATCTCTGTCCAACCAGTGCTTCGTGTACCTGCCCAAGTAGCTGACACACACACACACACACACACACACACACACACACACACACACCTGGGAAAGGCTGGCACAGGTTTACTAGCTATGCCCCCTTCTGCCCAGACTATAAGGTAGTTATCACCACCAGCAGCCATAGTCTTATCAGCTACATTAAGGCCCTTAAGAGAGGGTGTCCAGTCTTACTGTGTAATGTGAAATATTCCACCAGGTCACCAAACTGACACCAGAAAAACACAAAAGGTAACCCAGGAAGGCGAAGCAATAAAGCTCTCGGACAGTGCTCTAAATAGCACACAGAGTTGAATGAATAAAACCACAACATAAACGTCCACAATTACGTTTTCATTTCTCCAACTTTATCAGACATGGGCTGGTAAAATCCAAAACCAAATTTATAACTCAGTTACATTTTAATTAACCTTTCAAAAACAACCATCACAATTAGGAAGTCATTAATATCCTAGTTTTTTAAAAGAACAGTTAATGATTTGTTTTTATTCATTAAACTCTGTGTGTTATTTTGAGCATTGTCTGAGAGCTTTATTGCTTCGCCTTCCTGGGTTACCTTTTGTGTCTTACTGTGTAATGTTACTATCAGTACAAATGGTACTTTGACCAAGATCAAGGCTGTTAGGAGTGGCTTACACAGTGTCACCAAATAAATATGCAAATACTCTCAGAACTTAAATATGTTTCACAAATAACAGCCACAATGAAAGGTTTAAATATCTTTAATAATAAATAATAAAAGAACAAGAAAATACTCAGTAAATAATCACAGTTACATCAGAGTTCGAAATCACAGGAAATATTTAAAACAACATTGCAGGACAGTCTCAAATAAATAAAGAAAACATCTAAGCTATACTTGACTATATTCCTGACTGTATCTAAAAGAAATTACTATACCCTAGTTAACTTACTTACAGAGCAACAAGGCAAATGTGGTGAGTGGATGTTCTTGTCAGGTCAAAGACAAAATAGAGAATGCTCAGTCTCTCTCTCTCTCTCAGAGAGTTCTTAAATTAATATTCTGCCCAGACTATAAGGTAGTTATGACTGCCAACAGACACTCCTGCCAGTTACCTTAAGGCTCTTCCAAGGGTACCCAATATACTGAGTGAAATTACTATTAATACAAATGGTAGTTTGACCAAGAGCAATGCTATTAGGAGTGGCCCACACAGTGTCACCAAATAAATATGTAAGTACTCTCAAAATGTAAATATCTCTACAAAGATCAGCCACAATGAAAGGATGAAATATACTTAATAATAAATAATAAAAGAACAAGGAAATACTAAGTGTATATTCATAGTTACATCAGAGTTCAAATCACAGGAAATATTTAAAATAACACTGAAGGACAGGCTCAGACAAATAAAGAAAAACAATATCTAAACTAAGCTCTACTATATTCCTGACTGTATGTATGAGAGTTATTATTCCCTACTTACTTAATAGAGCAAGGCAGATGATGTGGTGAATAGTTCTTCTTGTTGTCGGGCCTAAGACAGAATACAGATTGCTCTGCCTCACCAAGAGACATCTCAAAATAATATCTAAACTATTACTTCTGAGATAGTTTGCAGAATGACATCACTTCTGGTCTCTTGCACAGACAACCCACTATAGAGTGAGTCTAACCACTGCTTGTTTCCTTCCCATTTTCATCAAAAAATGCTTATGGCAGTATTTGTATCAGTTCAGGAAATCTCTCAGAATTTGTAGCTCACAACACAGTTCTGAGTCTTGATTCAAAGACTTTGAGTAATGCAGCTCAGTGCAAGGAATTTTAAGGAGGTTAATAAAATTACTAATCAGAAAAACTAAAAATTTAATAAATTAAGGGGCTACTGACTGTCAGTCAGGGGAGAGTATACTCAAACTGTAAATAAATAAATACATACATACATAAATAAATAAATACAGAAATAACAAGATCTGAAAGCTAAAATTCTTGAGATTTGCAGTATAGCTACTACAATGAAACAATGGCAAGTAAAATTCCTGAGGATTGTTTAACAGGGAAACGAAAGTAACTAAAATGCCTGGGACTTAGTTTACTGAGAAACAAAAGTAATTAAAATGTAAGGGACTTATTTTGCAAGAAGACAAATTATCTAGAAACTAGAATGCAGGGAGGATTTGTAACAGGATTTGTTTAGTAAAAAGGAAGCCGTGTGCAGTTTCTTACTGACAGTGTCAATATTTTAAGAGCATTACACTACAAAAGAAAAGTATTTAACACTTCTGTGCAAGCAATATATAATGGCAATTTAACACAACTGAAGTAATATTGAGACTAATGGAAGAAGACCCCTTTCAGGAGATCCACAACACTGCAACTGCTGTACTAAATCTCAAGATTTCAGGCTCATGGCCAGATACTGTTAAAAAAGCAGATTTTTACTCTAAAAGCTTGTCCATAGTGTAAAAAATGCAGTGAATTTGCTTTATACCAAACACTGTTATTGCTGCGACTCTAGGCACAGTACTGTAGCACCAGGTGTACAAAATATACAGCAACAACCTTTTCACAAAAAAGCCAATAAATGCTGGGGAAAATGCACAGAACTTGCTCTAAGTGCAACACTCTCACTGTTGAGAATTTAGGTACAACACTGTAGCACCAGTTAAGCTAAAGTGTAGAACAAAGAACTTTTTAATGAAAAAAAAAACAGTACAAAACGAATAATACCGCTATAAATGTACAGGTGACAGCAAGTGCTGGTAGAAAATGTAATAAAATGTAAATCCCAGGAACAATGCAAGCTAAAGAATAATTAACGTTGCATGAAACAAGGTGATTGACTGGTCATTGTGCTACTCTTTAACTGTTAATCAGAGACAGAATAGTCTGTGGCATAAGAAATTGCCATTCAAGAGGAAAGTTATTGAGGGAATCAGACTTCACATTAGAAAGAAAGCTATAATGTATGATGTGTAAAAGATTTTTCAAGTATGCATTTAAACTCCATAACTGCAGAACTGGAAGGATTGTCACTGTGTAAAAAAGTGAAAATGAAGCCTAAAATCTGTAAAAATAACAAAAGAAAATGGATGGCTACATTATATTTAAGATAGTGCCTGATTTAAAAAAAGCAGGGAACTGCATCCATTGTAAAAGCTATAGCAGAAGGTAATGCACAATAAAAGTAAAACTGTAGATCTGTAGAATGTGTGGAGGCAGTAACCATATGCCATCTGGGAGTAAACCACAAAAAAAAACACACCTTGCCATTGCGTAAGCATACAGACAATCATCCTGGTCTTACATCCATCCATCAAAAAGCCCCTTTCCCATTTCTGCACATGGGGTTGGGGTGTCACTTCAAGAGTGACAATCATCTAGAGCAAAGGTTCACAGCGCCAGGTGGCTAGTCGTGCAGCAGTTGTTCTTTCATACCACTCACTAGCATGGAAACTGGCATCTGTGCCCAATTTAGAGTATGCAGTCCACTTACTGCATGTATTTGGAATGTGGGAGGAATCCTAAATCATATAACATATAAAGCATTAGTATACACTACTTTCCATTTTCTGAACTTTATTTGTAGTTTGTTTGTGTCTTTCGGCTTTTCCCGGTTAGGGGTCGCCACAGCGGAACTCCGGTCCGCTAATGATTGGTAGTTGATTTTTACATGCCAAGTTACCAGCCCTGATGCACAACCTTCAATGAAGGTATGCAAGCAAGCAAAATCTGAGGGTAATGCTACTCAATGCTAGAAGTCTAAACCTCAAAATGCACTCACTCGAGGCACTCCTTAAAATGGAGAACATTGACATCTGTGCAGTGACAGAGACCTGGTTCAGAGCTTCAGAGAGCACCCCTGCATTACGAAGCTTCAATTCATACCACACCTTTGGGCCACCTAACCCAGAAAGAAGCACTAAAGGCGGAGGCATGTCCATATTCATTAAGGATATCCACACCTCCAGGCTAGTTGCACAGCATAATGCATCCGAGATTATCCAAGTACAACTAACTCTAGGCAGACCGCAATCCAAATTGTAGCTTGCTACAGACCTCCCACCATGCCCCAGGATTCACACTCCTCATTTCTTGATACACTGGAAAGTATTAGGGTAGAACCTAACACCCTAATAATGGGTGATTTCAACTACCCCACCATTAACTGGGAAAACTACTCTTGTACCAACTCTTTTGCTCAACGTTTTCTAGAATTCATAAATTCCATCGCCTTGGATCAACTTATTCACACCCCCACCAGGGGCAGCAATATCCTAGACCTGGTTATTACCAACATGGGAAACCGGTGTTCCACACCAGAGGTCAATTCCTTGTTGGTCAGATCCGACCACAAGCTAATCAGCCTAGACATCCACATCCCACCCCCAGCCCCAACTAGGGAAACTATCATAAAAAACTTCTCCAAAGTCAACTTCACACTGCTTAAGACAGAAGTGACAAACTTCATGACACCCATGCAGAAGGACAATAGAGGTATGACTGCCGAATCCTACACAAATGCACTTTATAAGCACTTACACGAGTGCATGGATCATGCTATCCCTAATAGAACCAAGATGTTATCCTCCAAAAAAAGGAAGCCAATCTGATGGTCCTCTGCCATAAACAAACTCTACAACAGAAGAAAGAAACTGTTGCAAAAAAGAGTGAAATCCCATGACTGGAGGAACTCCCTGGTCAACCTCAGTAAGAAGCTGAGATCCCTCATAAAATCCTCCAAAGCTAGTTACGAAACAAAATTGCCACTGACTCTAAAGACAACCACAAAGCATTCTATAGCTATGTCAAGAATCTAAATGGGAACACTCAGATCTGCTCTGAGTTACAGCACAATGGCACTAAATATACAGAACCAACTGATATTGCCAACATTCTAGCAGATAGGTTCAGTGCTAACTTTACCCCACTCTCACCCCCGAGAGGGCCCATCTCTATACCGGAAGAATGCAAAGTTCCTATAATCACGGCTGCACAGGTAAAAAACACACTCTCCAAAGCCAAGAACACAGCATCCATGGGACCTGACAATATCCCAGGCTGCGTTCTACATGAACTACAGAATGAACTGGCACCCTACCTAAGTACCATGTTCAATCATAGCCTTACCCCAGGCTTTGTACCCACTGAATGGTGCACCGTGATGGTTATCCCACTCCACAAAGGGGGAGCAATGACGGACCCCGGGAACTATCGCCCCATTAGCCTGATGAGCCTGGTCTGCAAGGCCATGGAACGTATCATCGTGGAACTCATAAACAAAGACATTGGTAATCTCCAAACTCTGGACCCTACCCAGTTTGGATTTGTAAAAGGCAGATCATGTCTCCTAAACCTGATTGACTTCTTTGAAGCAGTCACCAAAGCCATAGATGAGAGTAAAATGGTTCACACAGCTTATCTAGATCTTGCCAAGGCTTTCAACACCATCCCCCACTCTGGAATTATAGATAAGCTCACTAAACTAGGTATAAATCCCTATGTCACAAGATGGGTTGCCAACTGGCTCACTGACAGAACCCACACTGTGAAAGTAGCGGATTCCAAATCCGACATCAGACCAGTGACAAGTGGAGTACCACAGGGTTCAGTCCTGGGTCCTCTCCTGTTTGGTATCTACTTCTCTGTAGTGCAGGCCAACACAGAAGGTCTTTGGCTAACATAGTTGGTAGTCTACTTAATGCTGAAAATGTGATAAGAAACCTTGGGACACAGGTGGACAGTAGTCTCTCCTTTGATAATCACATTGCCACAGTGGTCAGGAAATCCTTCTTCGTGGCTCATCTCATCACAAAAGGATTCTCATCCAGAAAAAAGAGGTCATTGTTCCCCTCTACTCATCACTCATTAGACCCATTATAGAGTACAATGCCCCTTTTGGTATGTACCGCACAAGAAATCTGCAACTACTGGAAAGACCACAGAAATACCTCACAAAGAGGATTACTGACCTCAAACAGATGCCCGATGCAGACCATCTCAAAAAACTACAGCTTTACTCCATCGCATATCGCCTACTCAGGGGCGATCTCTGCCTAACATACAAAGCTATGTCAAACCCAGAACTGTTGGACATGCTCCATTTAAAAAAATCCCAATCCCTCTGAGCTACATGCTTTAGGGACCTATTCCTTATCACCACAATAAATAGAACATGCTGGAGGGATAGATTCCTGTCCCAGAGACTTCCCATACTCTGGAACAGACTACCTATCTATGTCAAACAGATCTCCTCATTAGCACTCTTCAAGAAAAATCTTGATGATTGTATGGGAAATGGGAAATTCGCCCCAGGGATCACTTCTTTGGCTCTGCTCGACAGGGGCACAGGAAAATAAATTTCTTGGGTGGCGAAAGCCAGGGTATGAACCTATAAATGTGAAAAGTCAAAATATTAATGTTATGGAATCAAAGCTAGGAGTTAAAGTTAAAAATGTTTATAAGTGCAGTAGAAATAGAGTTGTGCTACTTCGCAAGGTAAATTCACAGTCAAGGATTCAAAAAAATAGGCTGTGTGACAAAATACATACTAGTAAAGCTATGAATGAGTACAAGCACAGTTTTCAGGAAGCCTGCACTGAAAAATTACACATAAATGGCAAAGATGTTGTGCTTAAGTTAGACACTGGAGCAAAATGTAATATAATGCTGGAACTGCATTCAAAATGTTGTCTCTACACTGTAAACTGAGTAGACCTGCATGTATGCTGCTGTCATATCTGGGCACAAGCCATTGGAGTGGATCTGATTAAGCTGTATGTACAAATGGAAGTTATATAAGTATTTGTTTCAGGTTATAGTTTTAGATTTGAAATACTCTGATGAAGAGGTTTGTAATGACTATTGATGTGATCCACCTAGGGTCTTTTGTTTAAGACTATGAGAAATGTATGATACAAACTTTTCATCAAAAGGGAAGGAAAAAAAATTAATTTAAATTTTGCTTAAACATTTTAAGTTGCACTTACAGTGATCTGTGTGGGGATACTTTTTTGTACTTTTCTGCTTTTTGTCTATCTGTTTACATTTTATCAGTTCATTCTGGGATATTAGTCATGTCGCTTTGTAGTTGTATGTAGATTGTGTATTACTGCAAGACTTTAGCATTGTTTATACATTATACTTCTATTTGCATAAGAAGAATTACATGTAAAAGGTAGCTTTTTTTGTATTTTGAACCCAGTCTGGACAATCGTGTAGCTCTTTTTCACAGTTGCAGCAGGACTGTGATTGACTGCAAGATTTCAGCCTCATTTAGTCATTTTCTACACTGTTACTGGTTAATTTCTGCATGGCCTGGTGCCTTAGTCTGTGGAAGGTTTGCAGTAATGCCAGTGTTGTGGATTCTGCTCCAGGGCTTGCACTTCAGTACTTTTTATAACTGTATATACCTGATTAAAGTTGTGTTCAAGCAATCTAGTGCTTTAATATGTGGTAGGATTGCAGTCATAGCTCTCAACAAATCAGGGATAACTCCAGAAATAATCAGGGACAACCAGGAACACTTTTAAAATATTAATAACATTAACTTGAAACATTGACAGAATAATAGAACTTGAATATGCATTTTTTAAAGTAAAAGACTTCTATAACACTAATTATTGTCACTATTAATTAAATGCAATTCACCACCTTTTCTCCAAACGTCACCAGTTTTATGAGGGTTTAAAAGGGACAGAGGTAAAATCTGAGTCAAAATCAAGGAAGTCCCTGAAAATCAGGAAGAGTTGAGATGTATGATTGCAGTATTGGCAGTACTGTGAATTTTGCTCCAGGATTTCTACTTCAGTACCTTTTATAGCTACATATACCTACTTAAAGTTGCATTACAGTGCCTTTCTGTTTACCTTACTACTATTTTTCCCCTTGGAGTTTGACTTGACTCCCCCACTAAAGCATTAAGCTAAAAGTTTCTGAAATTCTAACCACAGGACTTAAGCTCCAGTTAGAATATTTCCCCCTAACCCCCCAAAGAACTTTTTTTGTTGTGGGTTTAAATGTCTGTGTCTCTGGCTTCCACCCCTTATGGCAAACTGACTTCCAAAGTCCCTCCTTCTGTCTTTCATTGCTGTTGTCTGTTGTGTAACCAGTTTAAGTACTTTCTCACCCATTGTTTTTCTTATATCTATAATATTAAGTGCCCACCCAGCAAGCCAGCATTGTACTTGAGTAAACCTCCCTTACTACAAATTGCCTTCTGCTCATTTTCCCAGAGCTCTCATTTGCTTAGCATCTTAGCCACACTCTGAGGAGGTCCAGAGTTCATCCTGCTCAATGCTTTCAGATAAGAGGTTTATTTTACTGGTTTGCACTTCAGTTAACTGTTTAGAGTGCTACTGCTTTATTTTGCTTTATCTGTTAATTCTGCCTTTAAATCATTCTAAAGGTCCCTAATACTTGAAATTGCCTTGTCAAGGTAGTTTAAGTGTTGTTGTAGTATTACACTCGCTAGCAATTTTTCTTGGTGTTATTACATTAACAGATTAGTAGTGCCCTGTACAGACACAAACACCCAGAAAGTAAATTTTATATATAAAACTTTCTTTAGAACTGTAACCTGTAACTTATTGGGTCTAAAACAAAGCCATTGCATGAACACAAGCTTAGAGCAGCTAGCTTTCACATTAAATAGCACTATTATCAAATCTTAGCACAATCCAAACACTGCAGACCACCCAAGGAAACCTCTGTATAACCTAGTTTGCAACCTCTGTATAACGTAGTCCACCCAAATATATGTTCGGACAACACAGATATGCAATTTCCAAATATCTCTGTAGCCAGCTTGGTACATATGGGCTTCTTGAGACAATGTATGAATTGTCTGATTTTCACAGGCAGCCACTTAATCCTTAAAAAAACAGCACAGTATGTGAAAGATGCACACATACAATTTCATTGGAGGCAAAAATATCACATACAAAAAGGTTGTTAAGACCACATATACTACTTCCACCACACATAGTGTACACCACACACACAGACCAACCTATGCTGAGGCCCTAGAAAGCAATCTTCCCAAACCTCAAAGACCTCCTGAGCCTATCAATAGTAATGCCTATCACCATCAATGTCTAAAGCACTCACTAAAGCCAAAACCATATACCACACATACTCTTACACCCATTGGAGGCTTAACAGCAAAGCCCATAAGGCACGCCAACACTTTACCCAGGTCTCTTGTCATAGAGGATTCCAATGTATGACACACAGATGCCCCACTTACCAGAGTGAATAAGAAGATAATGGTTAGTTGCTTATTTGGAGCCAGGATCCATGAAGTTATGCACACTCTCAAGAAACTGCACCACAGGTACCAGTATGATTCTATCATAGTCCATGTGGGAATTAATGACCTGAGATGTACTTCTCTGGACTATATGAAGAGATACATTATTGATCTCTCTGAATATGTGTCTCAGGCGGGTATGTGCTTTGCATTGAGCAGCTTTCTACCTTCACCAAGGGTGATACTATAGTATGAACAAAAGATGACAGATTTCAATAACTGGCTTAGTTTTTGGTGTCTTTCCAGGGGGATTCAATGTTTATCAGCATGGGAGAACATGGTTAACAGATCACATTGCTTTGCAAAATATGGTCTGCACCTTTCTTCTCTAGATTTCTGAATATTTGCTAAAACATTATCCACCCCCTTAATGCCTGTTTTAGGCAATAACAAACTGTCATACCTAATGACATAGCAAATACAATCCAAAGAAACCTAAAGGTGTTACTGCTCAATGCTAGGAGCCTAAACAAGAAACACCACACCCTACAAACTGTCCTCACTCTGGAGAATATAGACATCTGTGCCATTAGTGGGTCATGGTTTAAATCTACAGAAAGTACTTTGGCAGTGCAAGGCTTAAGTGTTTTCCAAACATTTAGACCATCAACTGCACACAAAGGGAAAAAAGTCTCAGTCTGTAGTAGTAATAAGCATAACTATGTTGATTAAATAGGACAATGCCCTGGAATTTATCCATATGAAAATCACCATAGACAAAGTCCCATACCATTTAAAAGCAAGCTATAATTCACCCTCTATGTCCTTAGAATCCCATAGCTTGTGCCTAGTCCTACTGGAGACACTCACTATTAAACCAAATACCCTATTCTTGGTAGACTTTAACCACCCCTCTAGACTGGGAAACATACACTTCCTCATACTCATAGGTTTATAGCTTCATAGGTTGGTACTAGGCTATACAAGCCTAGCCATAACAATTCCCTGGATATTTCTTCCCACAATATTTACTTCCCTGGACCCCTGTCTAGCAGGGCGACTGACATGATCCCCAGGGTGAATTTCCTTTCTCCCATTCAATCGTCAAGGTCCCTTTTGAAGTGGGCCAAGGAGGTGCTCTGCTTGACATGTATGGGCAGTCTATTCCAGAGTATGGGGAGTCTCTGGGTCAGAAACCTATACCTCCAGCATGTTTTGTTCATTGTGATGACAAGGTTTAGATCCCTGGTGCATGTGGCTCTGAGGGATTGGGATTTCTTTAAGTGGAGTATGTCCAACAGCTCAAGGTTTGACATGGCCTTGTATGTTAAGCAGAGATCGCCTCTGAGTAGACGATATGCCACAGAGTATAGCTGGAGTATTTTTTAGATGGCCAGCATAGGGCATCTGCTTTTGGCATGTGATTCTTTTAGTGAAGTATTTCTGCGGCCTTTCCAGCTGTTGCAAATGTCTTGTGAGGTACATACCAAACGGGGAGTTGTACTCTATAATGGGTCTAATGAGGGATGAGTACAGTGAGACAATGACCTCCTTTTTTCTGGATGAAAAGCCCTTAGTGATGAGGTGTGCCACATAGATGGATTTCCTGACTGTTGGGGTGATGTGGTTATTGAAGGTGAGACCATTGTCCACCTGTGTCCCTAAGTCTGTCATCACACTTTCAGTGTTTAGTGTACTGCCACCTATGTGGTAATTCATGGGTACATGTTTTTTCCCAAAGGGGATAACTATACATTTCTTGGCATTAAGCTTGAGCCCATGGCTCTGGCACCACTCGCACAACAATTCCTCAACTTTATTAATGCAAATACCCTTGACCAGATAGTGCTCACACCCATCAAAGGTTCAAACATACTAGACCTGGTACTCACCAATATAGAAAAGTGCTGCACCCCTCCCCTCATTGACATGTCCTCACAGCAGACCTCTCAACCATCTTGAATAACTCGTTTTTTACCGAGTTTTGGGGTCCCAGTAATGGGGTGCCACGATTCCCGAGTGACACTCCATTATTTCCGATTTTTTGGATCTATTTTTTAAATTTTCGCACTTTCGGAGGTGACATCATCACGTGCGTGATGACGTCAGCTCCATCAGCATGCCGCGTGTCTGTTTGAATAGGACTGCCATTTACTAAGCTACCACGTGCCTATTGCATTTATGTCTGCTGTTCGGGCAGAACACAGGATTTACTTTTACTTCTGCCGTTCAGGCAGAGCACAGGATTTACTTTTTTTGTTCGGGCAGTACACAGGACAGGAACAGGATTATTTTACTTTTGCCATGCAGAGCCGGTATCATCATCTGACTTATTTTCTGGAAGTCAGCTGCAGAGGTAGGGTGTGTGTGTGTGTGTGTGTGTGTGTGTGTGTGTGTGTGTGTGTGTGTGTGTGTGTGTGTGTGTGTGTGTGTGTGTGTGTGTGTGTGCGTGATCTCATATAAAACTACTGTCTGTAGAAAAATGTAAACTTCTTTAGTTGTTTATCTTTCCATTTTTTATTGGCAACTTTGTGAAAGTGTATGTTATTGAACATTTGGTGATCGCTATCAAAATGTCAAAAAAGACTAGGAGAAATGAAAGAATTATTATTTTTTTCTTCAGAGAGGTGCTAGGTAAAAGTTATTACTTTCCTTGTTGACCAGTCCATTGCAGTACCAAATCAGTGTAATGTGCATTGGTACTGTGCCACTATATATCCGGAAAATACAATGCAAAGTGTGGAAAAATCAAATAAGAAAAAAGTTCTGTAACTTAAAGCAGCATTTACAAATGTGAAACAATGGATCTTTTCTATAATATTAGTAAGTTTATTGAATATTCAGTAAGAAAACATTACATTTATAGAAGGACATTATTTTAAAAATAAATGTCTTTTAAATGCAAGAAAGTCATTATAAGAAGAAAGTTTTTTGGGGATAAGCAAATCTGCTAATGAGTTGACTCATGGGTCACTGAATCAGCAAACAATGTGCAGAAATAATTGATTAAATGAACAAGACTGAAGCATGTTCATTTACATGAGATGAGTGTGCAAATGTTATCAGACACTACACTGTGTATAGTATTCAATGGATTTGGCTGCCTGTAGGACACAGCTGATGAATTGCTAGACTTGATAGCAATAAAAGGGGATTACAAAATGATGTAATATATTTCAAGGAGTAAAAGAATGTATTCAAAACACTGAATTGCTACAGAATATATTTGTGTCTTCAGCTACAGATGGTGCTGCATCAGTGTGCTCTGTGTTACACATGACCTATGGCATGACATCTCTACAGATTAAGTGCATAATTGGCAAGTATTAGGTGCCTTTAGTCAAAATGGCAATGGCTGCCTGCCATTAGAAAACACTGTTGGTGAAGTTCCTGTACACATGCTGATAGTGATCTGTGTTCTGGGAGATTTCTGTCTCTTTTGTGTTTGTGCAACTGCAGATTTGAAAAAAAAAAAAAATATATATATATATATATATATATATATATATATATATATATATATATTGTGTGTAGAAGTAGAAAATATAAAAATGTTCAAACAAATTTAAAATGCAATTGTGTGTGGAAGTAGACTGTTATCATGGAGATGTTCTGAATATGGCAGTTTTGTCATTATTGGTGCATGCATTTTGCTTCATTGCCTACTGGAAAAATGTTCAAACAATAAATTTAAAATGTAGTTGTGTGTGGAAGTAGACTGTTATCATGGAAATGCTCTGAATAGGGCAGTTTTGTCATTGGTTCATACATGTTTGTTTCATTGCCTACTGTGAAAAATGTTTAAACAATAAATCTAAATGTATTATATATACAAGGAATATCATTTAATAAAGTCAGGAAGGTGTACCAAAGAACGCATGTATGTTTCTTGTTTTGTGTGCAAGGGGCCACTGATTTGAAAACAGCCGAAAGGTAATCTTTATCCACCACTGGCCAGATACATTTTCTTTGGATGTGGTGTGGATTTCAATGCTGTTTCAATGAATGTGAGTTTCATGGGCAGATAAGTTTTAATGCCAAGTCTATTTTCATTGTTAGACAGTATTGCTTTTTAGCAGATATCTATTAGTGTTTACGCATTGTGCTATAAAATGTAAAAAACTAAAATCCAAATAATCATTGCAGAAGTAAAGCAGTGTGCACACATTAGTGTTTATGGTAAATGGGGTGAAATAGCCAGGTAATGGGACATTGGAATGGCTGCAGGGGAACTCTGGTGCTATATTTTGGTTCCATTCTTCAGTTTGCATTTCAAAGTTGGTATCCTACAATTCCATTGGAGTGGGCGGGGTTGTTTAATTATGTATGCAAATTTTATGTTAATCAGCATACAGATTTGTACCTATTTTTCACGGGCCTTGTCCAGATTTTTGATGTTTCTAGGTTGAGAGGTATGCCTCAGAGGTGAGGTCAGATCACAAAGTCGTCTCCTTCAAAATAAAGATCCACTCAGCAACCCTAGTAAAACCTGTAACAGTTAGGAACTATTCCAAAGCAAATTACACCCTATTAAGTGATAGCTTATCAAAATTCAGTGCCCCTCCCAACCCTCAGATTATAACAGCATAAACAAAATTGCTCACAGAGACCCTGTACAACCACGTAAACTCAGGAAAAGAAACTCCCATAATGATAGGAGGTTTCTAATTAAACTCAACAGGAAACCAGGAGGTTTAATTAAGTCCAACAAGCTCAATTATGAGGAAAGGATAGCTTCAAAGACTAAAGATAACCACAAGGTCTTCTACAGCTATGTCCAAAACCTCAAAGGAAGCACACATCAGTGTGCCAAACTGGTGGTCAGTGGCGCCACCTTCACTAAGCACAGCAAGATAGCTAATTTTCTGGCTGACAAATTTAGCTCAAACTTCATCCCTCCACTTCCCCTGCCTGCCTCTATGAAATACCTACTTAGCATACCCCTAAAACTATTAACAGAGAGCCGGTCCTGGTGGTGCTCACTAAGGCTCAAAACACAGCCTCAGTGGGCCCCGACAATATCATGGAATGCCTCTTAAACAGCTGGAAACATGACCTATCAGGACCACTTGAGCCACTTTTCGACTATAGCCTCAAAATAGGCTTTGTACATGAGAATGAAGAACTGCAACTGCTACACCACATCACAAGGGTGGTCCATCAACTGACCCTGGAAACTACAGACCTATTAGTCTGACTAGTATAATATGCAATGGCATGGAGTGAATTATCATGGAAATGATCAACAAAGACATAGCAACTTTCAGACACTAGACCCAACCCAGTTTGGTTTTATCAAGGGGATTATCATGTCTACTAAACCTGGTGGACTTCTTTGAGAAGGTCACCAAGGCAATGGATGAGGTGAAAATGGTGCCTACCACCTACTTAGTCCTGGGAAAGGCGCTTGATACATTACCCTACTTGGGCAGGATTGACAAACCTACTGAACTGAGCATAAACCCCTACATAACTCCCTGGATTGCCAGCAGGCTCACACACAGGCCCAGGAAGTCAGGATTGGTGATACCACCTCCATTAAGGGACTGGTCACCAGAGAGGTATCTCAGGCCTCCGTGCTGGGACAAGTCCTATTGTGAATCTACTTCTCAGAGATAAAGGCTAATGTTAATGTCATGGGCCTTTGGCTAAGTTCACAGATGAATGTACGTTGGGAGCTATTATAGATTCCTCTCATGGCACAAACATCTTACAAGATGGTTTAACACAGAGAAATAACTGGTGCCAAAATCATGGACTAATTGCATTATAGCACCTTTGCGAAAACTGCCACCTATGCTAATTACTCCATTGATAAGACAGTGATCTGGGAACATACATAGATAGTAATCTGGCCTTTGACTAACATGTGGCCAAGGTAGTAAGAAAATCATTCTATGTTGCCCAACTTACAAGTAAGGACATGGCATCCAGGTCAATGGAAGTTATCGTGCCACTTCATTTGACTCTTATCAGACTCATTATTGAGTATAACGCCCCCTTCGGCATGTACCTGACCAGACATATGCAACAGTTGGAAAGCCCACAAAGGTTCTGTACCAGTAGAATCCAGGGTATAAACCCATTATCCTATAAAGATCACCTTAAAGCCCTAGCTCTACACTGTGTCTCCTACAGGTTACTGAAAGGCAATCTATGTCTGGCATACAAGGCATCCTTGGATGCATCTCTGATGGACTTATTGCACATATACAAAATGAACAGCATCAGAATCACTAGATCCAAGCATTTACATTTTGCTTGTGGCATAAATAAGACATTCTGTGAGACAGACATGTGTCTCAGAGGATCCCATGCTCTGAAACAGGCTCTCTATCCATGTGAAGTAGAGTCCATCCCTAACTTTATTTAAGGATAACATTGACCAATGGATGGGAAATTGGAAATTCACTCTGATAGACAGAGGCAAACAGTAATGCACAAACTAACATATCCCCCACATAACCTGTAGAAAATTTCTAACTAACATACTTCCTCCTAATAAATGTCTATGATACATATGGACACAGTTGGGTTGGATTGCATGGCTAGGCTTATAAAGGCTCTGGTGGTTATTAGCCAAGTATATAACTATGAACCTATTAAAAGGACAGAGGCTGTTCAGCTGGAAAAGTATTGACAGAAGAACGATTTACAGGCAAAATGCGTAGAATAATAGTTCTGGAGAATTGCAGAGAGCTTCTATAACATGCAGTTCTGTGAGAATGTGCAAGAGGGCAGCTTGGATGTTCACAGAGACAGGAACTTCAAATGACTAGGTATCACTGAAATAAAATGTATTAGTTATTATTTATTTACTATTTGTTCACTGAGTAAATGGACTAGTCTATTAACCCTTTTCAGGCACAACCCAAGCTCAAAGAACAAAAAATACACAGCACAGCAGTCTTTCTGCTCAATAATAGTAGATACAGAACGAATACATAAAACTCAGAATGTAATGGTAAGATTCCATGCAGACAGGGGAAAATTAAAAGATCCAATGTGCATTGAGAGAAAAAGAAAAAAATATATATATTATTCATGATATTGCATTGTAAGTTACCTAACCATTGCCATGACACCATTTGCAGTTAGATTTACTAAATAGATGTTCTTTAAGTGCATCTATGAAGCTTTTATTAGTGTCTAGATTTTTTATGTCAGTAGGCAGATGCTATCACTGCAATGGTTGTCATCATCAACACTCATTTTTCCTATTTTCTGTATGGGGTTGGGATGTTGTGTCAACTGTTTTCATCTCTCTCTCTCTCTATTTAATGCCACTCTCCTACCTTCTTTGACACTCCTGTCTGACTGTGACAGGTTTTCTCTCACACAATCCGGACAACTCTTTGCCCTCATTTTCTCTTGCCTTCTTCCTGTCTGTCCCAAATCTTCTTCACCAGAATATCTTCTGCTTTTCTGCACATGTGCTTGAACCACTGTAATCTGTTCTCTTTGATCTTTTCTGCAATTGGAGCTACTTTAGCTTCTGCTCTTATGTCCTCATTTCCTCACCTGTCCAACAGTGTGCATCCTACCGCCCATCTCAGGTATTTCATCTCCCTCTCCTCTAACTTCCTCACCTGCTCTGACTTTACTGCCCAGGTTTCTGTACCATACAGTAGTACTGGTTGTACCACTGTTTTGTATACCTTACTTTTCAGTTTCTTTGACATTTTTATGTCATCCATTACCCCTGACACTCATAGGTTCATAGGTGGTTACTGGGCTATTGACCTGAATGTCTTCATAAACCTAGGTGTGTGTGCCCAATATAATACTAGAGACACCCAATATAAAGGATCTTGCCTAAACTCGAGGTCATAGTTAGCAATGACTGCCCATATCTAGAAGGGTCATAGGTGAAATCTCTGTCAGGAATTTACGGTTTCCCATCCAGTCATCCAGGCTACGTTTGTACAGGGTCATATGGGGCTTTGTTTGATGTGAACTAGTAGCCTATTCCAGAGGAGTGGCAACCTCTGAGAGACATACCTGTCTCTCCAGCAGGTCCTCTTTATGTCTTATTTTGTTTATAATTTTTAGCAAGTACTTTTTTGTTTTCCTGATGATTAGGATGCAAGGACCTACCAGCCCAGATTTTAAGAGATTTCTTCCCAATTCAAAAATTCCAGACCAGTCAATCATTTAGTCTTTTAATAACATGAGAATTAAGGCTATTTGTCTTTACACAAGTCTAACTTTAGTACTGGCTTCTCCTCCATTTACTGCTTTACTAAAACAAGAAATGTTTTGTGCCTCTGATTTAAAATGAAGATTACATAATAAATAGAGAAGGAAAGGACAGCTTAATGAGTTATATTATGCACGCATCCATGATGACTAAGAGAAACTATCATGCCAAAGGCAGCCATGTGTGCCCACCTTAATGGGGATAAAGAAGATGGCTGCACTCTGTGCCAGTTGGCTGAAGCTCCTCTGATTCTAGCTTTGACCTCATACAGATTGCTCTTCCCTTCAACCCTCTCCCAGGTACTTGAAACTGTTAACCTGTTCCACTACTTTCCCTTCTATCTCAGTTTTCAGCTTCTTCTGATTTCCCACGTTTGTTGCCATTACAACTGTCTTATCTGTACTCAGTTTCATTTCATGTGCCTTCAGTTTTATATTACATTCCCTTTACCTTTGCTGAAGTTCTTGCTCAGACTTTGCGGGTAATGCTACATTGTCTGCACACAGCAATTTTGTTCATCTGTCCCTTCTGACTTGTTTGCTAATGTAGTCCATCACCAGTATGAACAGCAGTGGACTCAGAGCTGAACCCTGTTGCATACCCACTCCCAGTGGGAACACCTATGTGAGACAGAGCACTGCTCATAATTGAATCATTGGGTCCTTAGACATAGCTTTCACTAATTCTACTAATGTTTCTGGGACTTTGAACCACTACAGGACTGCCCAAATCTGCTTTCTTGGGACCTTGTCATATGCATTTACCAAGTCTAGGAATGCCCAGTTGGACTCTTTCCTCATTCCAAGTTCTTCTCAAGTATGTGTCTCACTGCAAACATTGGGTCATCCTGATGTGAATTTGAACTGAACATTTCCCTTCTTACTTTCTATTACTCTGCGTACTCATTTATCAATCACCCTCTCAACAACTTTCATGCAGTGTGATAGAAGTTTGATACCTCTATACTGCCCACAGTTGTGAATGGTGAATATTCCCTTTGTTTTTGCACATTGTCACTAGTATGCTTATTCTTCAGTCATCTGCAATACATCTTTCTATCCACACTGCTATGAGGACCCTCAGAGACCAGTTCTCTCCATCTCATTCAACATCTTGATCATGTCTGCTGGGACCTCATTTTAACCTGCTGCTTTCCCTGACTTCATTTTCCTCTGTGCTATTCTGACTTCTTCTAGGGTGGGCTCCTCTTCTTTTACCATATGCTGTGTCTGGGGCAGTACAACTTCTGAGTGGTTTTCTTCATTCAGAAGCTGCTGGAAGTACTCCTTCCATTTGGCTTTGATGTCCTGTGGACTGATGAGCAAGTTGTTGCTGGCATCCCTTATGAAGGGTGTCTGACTCTCTTCTTTACCTTTCTGTCTTTGTCTTGCAACCTGATATAGCTTTTTTGTGCCACCTACTGAGTTACATTTCAGAAGCTGGTAGAGTGCCTCTGATGCCCTGTTCGTTGCTATTGCAACTTCTTTCTAAGCCTCTTTGTTGGCCAACCAGTATTCCTTCCTAGCCTGATCTGCCTTTTATATCTCCCTCTTTTTCTTACACACCTTCTTTCTTTTGGTGACTTGCTGGATGTCTGCATTCCACCACCAGCTTTCCTTATGTAACTTATATCCATAACTGGCTCAGCTGCATATCTTTCCTGTAGCCCTTATGCATGCAGTTTTGAAACACTGCCATTCTTCTTCAACTCCACCTGTTTTCTCTTCTTTTTGGGTGCTAGAGCCCTGAGTAATTCCTTAAACTGTTGTGCTTTCTCTCCTATCAACTACAAAGTCTTCAGCCTGGTCCCTGTTGACCTTAGTGTCTGCTCTGACTACTGCTTGCAGCTGATTGTGGCAATCAGTGGTTTATGCTACAGGCTGACTGTTTCACTGGAGATGACTTTACAATCACTGATTCTACCCCAGTGCACTTTCCTTACCAGGAGGGAGTCTACCTGAGTTGCATGTTGGCCACTTTTGTATGTGATCTTGTGACCGTCTCTCTTTCTGAACCATGTGTTGGCTACCATCAAGCCATTTTCCAGAAAGTCTAGAATGCCCTCTCCTTCTTTATTCCTGTCACCCCACCCATGTGGACCCAGGCAGTCCTCGTATCCTCTTTTGTCTGTCCCAATATATGTACTATTTTCTTCACTATCACATTCCTGCTGTGGGGCGCAGGCTGAGATTATGAACAGAGCCTTATACTTACATTGGAGGCTGATTGCCATGAGTCTGCCACTAATTCTGATGATATCTCACACTGTCTTCTTAAGCTTCTTCCTCATCTCAATTCCCAGACCATTTCTAGCCTGTCTTACACCTGAGTAGTAGATTCTGAATCCAAAACCATGTGGCTTTGCTGCACTGACCTTCCATCCTGTCTCCTGGATACACAGGATGTCCAAGTTCCTCCTTACCATCATGTCCTCCACTTCCAAGACTTAACCTGTCAGTGAAACTACCTTGAGTGTGACAATTCTTACTTCATGTTTGGCAGGCTGATTGATTTTATGTCCAGCTTTCACTCATTAGAGCTATCCCAGGTAACCCAAGCTGAGAAACTGAACACTATCTGGCCAGTAGATTATTGACCCAGGGCTGCTGGGCTTTATGGTGGGCACACACTGGCCAATAGGAGAACATACACCCCTCCCACCATTGTCATGGGTCCCTGGAGTAGGTCAGAGTAGGATGGATCTTCAACTCATTTTTCACCTGCAAATACCCATGCTCATTTTGGCAACATTAGTCAACACAACCGGATCACCTTGAGCCATATTTTCATACTGTTGAGTGGCTAGCCCTGCAGATACTGTTGAAATATGTCAATTTTGAAAAATAAGTGGTGTTTTCAAAAACATATTGATAAAATATTTGCTACAATAAGAGAATGCAGAAAATGTGTCTGTACTAAGTGCTTCAATGCAAGTTCATAAACATCAAATGTAGAGTGCTGAAGCAAAGTCATGGTCTGGCAGTGATGTCATTCAGAACTGTTCTGGGATGTTTGAAGACAGAGTATCATATCAAATTATCACCAGAAGTACCGGTGACACATATTCTGTGCAGAGTGCCCATAACTCTCTAAAAGAAGATTGGGCAGGGGCTTAAATAAATGGAATCACTTTGTGTGAGCATCAAAGATATGGAGCCTACTGAATGGATTAACAGCATAGAGACTGTAGTTATTCAATACAGTGTTATAAATTCCACAGATCCATGGGACCCCTTTACAAAATTCGGACAAATTAGTTGCCAAATTGCCCAATGCTCAGTTCTTTTCTGTACTGGATACAGTCCAGGGGTTTTGTCAGATTAAACTGGATGATAAAAGCTCAGTGCTATAAATGTTTAATACTCTACTCAGCACATGCATAGTTTTCAGACCACTTTTTGGGATTTCATCAGTACCAGTAGTATTTCAGCATACAGTGGCTAACACGATTAATGCACAGCAAAATATCAGAAATATTACAGATAACATTCTAGCCTGATGTGCTGCAAAGCAAGAGTATTAACAGAGGATTTATTACACTTTTGGGCAAATTATGGTCACAAGGTCTGAAACAAGGACACATGTCTGATTGGAGTTACATTCTTAAAGTATACTGTCATTTACTTACTGATAATGGGTTATAGCCTTATGCTGACAAAGTGCATGTCTCAGTAAACATGACAGCCACTACTGGTAAGGTAAACCATTATTAATATAATTCTTGAGGATGGCACAATATCTAAGTACATACCATACTTCCTAAACATAACTAAACTGCTAAGAAAGCAGAAACCGGCCACTCACTCCCATTTTCACCTCCCTACTCGCCCCAACATGCTGTCACTTAGTCAAAGTTTCCATGTAATTTCTGCTATTTGGAGACACTGGCTCACCTTAGCAAATTAACAAAAGTTTTGTTTTCTGTGGAGCAGCTTGCTAATTTGTATATATACTGTTATATGTTATGGATTGACTGGTATTTAAAGCAGATGGGGGTGGGCGCTTGTATTGTTTTACTTTACTAGTTATATAGTTTTACAGCTTCACACTATTCTGCTTCATTTTGCCAGTTATTGCATTTTACAGTTTAATACTGCTCCTTTTACTGATGTGATTCAGCTAGTATTATGGCGACAATGGCATTTGTTTATCTATTTACAGTGATGTATGGGAAGTATGAGTCACATGACTATAAAATCTCATTATGTTCTAGAAGTGGTACTTGTACCAGAGCTGGATCATGGTCAAATGGGAGTGTAGACAGGGTAATGGATGAGGGTCCTCCCCCTGTAGCCATTCCGGTGTTCCATTAATTGACTGTCGCTCCCTATTTATCATAAACACTGTTCAAACCTGGCAGTGTGCATACTATTCTCTTCCCTTCTTTAATTTTACAACTGCTACAGAGATATGGATTTAATTTGAAACTTTTATTTCAAATTTTAGAGCACAAACATTAATGGTCATTTGCTAAACAGAGCAAAACAGTCTTACATTGAAAACAGACTTTGCAGGAGCAACAGTAAATTATTTTTTCCTTGAAACTCACAATCATTGAGAATGCATCTGTCCATTGGTGAATTAAGTAAGTCCTTGGCCCAGGGCTGTTTCTGGATCATGGTACCCCTGCACACATTTTCAGAACTATGCATCAGTGCATGTGTTCTTTGATTCACCTTCCTAATTGTTTTAAATTATACTTCTTGTTCAATACCACAACATTTGCGTTTTAAATTTTTCTAGGAAACAATGAAACACAATGTGTGAACTAGTAATGACAAAAGTACCCATTCCAGAACATTTCAAGTGTAAAAGCTTACTTAAACTGCTGTCATTATAATCCACTAATATTTATACTCAAGAAGTATGGCCACTTTTTTGACTCGATTGTCTGACTGTGATAAAAATGTTCACAGTAAAGTATTCCAATTTACTTTACACAAATGGTCACTAGACCTGCAAATACAGACTAATGAATTGTTTCAACTTTATCAGCTCAGTAGGGTAGTCACTTTTATCACCGACATCCTCCAAACCCAGGAATTATGACTACCTTGACTATATCCTTCTCAGATGTCTGTGTCAAAAAATTAATAACAAAGAAAGTCACATTTCAAATTTGTTACACACACACACACACACACACACACACACACACACACACACACACACACACACACACACACACACACACATATTAGCCAAAGTATTCAAAATTAATTCATACATACATGCACACTAGTCCTGCAAAGGCAGATTACAGATTATTTAAAAATGACCAGTTCGTAAGAGCATAAGATTCTTTCATCCACAGAGAGCCCATCAGCAGCAGTTACAGCTACTTTGTTGACTTTGTACACCCATTATTGTTTTGAAAAAACAAAATTACATGTACATTATTGTTTGCATTGGACAAACTGCATGAAATTGTATAAAAAAAACAATAGCATCATAACTTAAGATCCAGCCATGTACAGCACAGTTTAAACAGAAGAGTATTTATGGGAGCATAAGAAATATTTACCATCTGATAACATGTTAAGTCAATATGCACAATCACTGTAGAATTAAGAATCATCTGAATAATTTCACATCAACGACAATTACTAATACAGCTATAGCTGCTAGCAAACTTGGTGTGCTAGTGATATTGGCATAACATTTCCTTAACTAGATCAGCTATGCAATAGTGAACGGCTGACAAACAATGACAACAGGTTTATATTTATTAGGCATGTAGTCCATTTAAGGAGCCTAGCCTAAATTCCCAATTACTCCAAAAACATGGTCTGGTTAAGTGACTTCCTCAATGTGGCACAGTAGGTAAATGAAAGTGCAAAGATTCAAACCCTGCACCCTTGCCACAGGAAGCAGCTCATTAACAAGTCAGAGTTTAGTCCTCTGTACAGTCAGATCTTGTACACTGAACTGCATCACATACTATGCAACAATAACTATATAATGGATTCTGAAGATCAGAAGATTCTGATCATTCCAAATAATTCAGACTACATAACCTAACAAATGTCAATGCCTTGCATTTGCTGAAGGTTGTAAAGAAGGCACTGTAATATACATTACTAAGACGTAGCATGTTTAGACTACTAAAATGCAACACATTTAAAGTAATACAAAATTAAACCTACTAATGAATTAATTCATTATTTAGTGCAATTAATAAACAATTAAAGACAATATAAATGTTGCAGCAGCTTCTGTTCAACAAACCACAAGCCATACAAAAAAATCAGGAATATTATAGCAATAACCCACGCCTGGGTGTGGGTAATGCTAAATTTACCCACGGTTGGCGTGGTTTGGTCCCGAGGCGAAGCCGAGGACCAAACAAAGCCAACCGTGGGTAAATTTAGCATTACCCACACCCAGAAGTGGGTTATTGCTATTATACCATGACATTATTTAAGAAAAGAAACTGTTACTTTTCTTAAATAATGGCATAGTATAATGCCTGTTTACTGCCCTTCCGCAGATGTCTGGCATCCGCGGCAGTTCTGATGTACTGTGTGCCTGCGCAGTACATCAGAGCTGTGGGCAAAAGCAATGGAGAAAGCAAGATCTCCGTTGCTTTTTTTTTAGTGTTTCGCTATGTTAAATGAGTTTAACATAGCGAGACAGTTTAAAATAAGCAATGGAGATCTTGCTTATTTAAAACTGTCTCGCCATGTTAAACTCATTTAACATAACACTGTCTCGCTATGTTAAATGGGTTTAACATAGCGAGACAGCTTTAAAATAAGCAACGGAGATCTCCGTTGCTTATTTTAAAGCTGTCTCGCTATGTTAAACCCATTTAACATAGCGAGACAGTGTTTTAAAAAAACGAGTTATACTAATGGAAAAAAGTCCGGGTGACCGGACCTTTTTCCATTAGTATAACTCGATTTACAACGGGCACGCTGGCCAATCAGCATGCATGTTTTGGGGGGGTCATGGTATAATACTGTGTACAACATACTTTTTTTGGGTTGGGGGCTTACATGCTTGCAAGATGCCTACATCTCCTATTTGACCTCCCTATGTCTTCTTTGTCATCAACAAAAGCTATCCGTTCTGACATCACTCAGCACAGGTCTGATCTACTTGAATGGGTAATAATGCTGTCTTGTTGCAGCAATGCCTCCAGATCCACACCCAGATCATGGACAAATGGGGTCCTATGCAGGGCAATGAATTAGGCCATAAATCAGCTGCTAACCATCCATACTGATATCCCATTACTTGGCTGTCGCTCAACATTTACCATAAACACTGTTAAAACCTTTCTGTGTGCATATAATTTTCTTCTTTATTTTTACAATTATCAGAGAGATTTGGCTTTCATTTAAAACTTTCATTTCATTTAAGTTATATTTCAAATTTTGCTGAAAAACACTGACAGCTGTTTTCTAAACAATGCAAAACACTGTCACATTGAAAATAAACTTAGCATGAGAAACAATAAACTTCTCCTCCCTTGAAATTCACATTTAGTGAAAATGCAACTGTCAACCCAATAAAACAAAAGAGATATACTGCGATTTATACTGAAAAAGCATATAGTGTAGTACTAATAAGCATCAATGTGAAGGGTGAAGAAATTTAAAAGGCAAATGTATAATGGATTTGGTAACAGCCAGGGACATCCCAAGAGTACTGTCTGAACTTGACTGAGTCAAACAGAAGACATATGTAGGCTGAGGGAATCAAACCATGTACTAACAGAAACAGCTCACAGCTCATACCTTTACTCAGCTCCACAGAGCTAGACAAACTGTTGTAGCTCAAAACATTTATTTCATACTTGTGTGCCTGAAAAAACAGCTAAATTAAAAATTTATTCATAGCTTAAATATTAACATTACACTTCATGCTGTCCAGTTTATTCACATCTAAATAATAATCAGTGTCAACATTCAACAGAACAAGGAAACCAGGGATCTCATCCAAAGAACAATGCTTGTATGAGTGCAATGATGATGCTCCTATTTACTGAAGTCAATGCTATTCCCTTACACCACAGCTGCACACACACACACACACACACACACACACACACACACACACACACACACACACACACACACACACACACACAGGTTCATAGGTTTGTACTAAGCTAACTGCCCTTTCAAGCCATTTTAAGCTTAGCCAATTATCCCCTGTGAGAGTCAAACCCTGCACCTTATGTTTGTAAGGCAAATACCTTTACCTTAACCATTAGGCTACACACACACACACACAACCACACACACACACACACACACACACACACACACACACACACACACACACACACACACACACACACACACACACACACACACACACACACACACACTCCCTTTGCACTAAAAAACACACTGCTGACTTACTCTTCTGATGAACTGATACTCCCGTGTATTCCTTATTCTGGTTACAGTAAAGAAAAATGCTTGGTACTGCTGTAGTAAAAAAGCAACAATATAGCACACCAGTGTCATTGGTTATTGCTATATTATACAGTGACTGGCCATTAGCATTCAAAAAGTAGCACACTGATTGGTCAGCCCAACTGGCGTGCCTGTTGTAAATCCGAGCATATACCAATGGGAAAAGGTCCAGTCACCTGAACTTTTTCCATTGGGATATACTGTAACTTTTAAAATTTATTTAACAAAAATAAATAAATAAAATTAGAAATTTGGACAATCTGGACATACAAGAGAGACAGGATGGAGAAAATGCTAGGAAAATCAGGTACGTTATTCAAAACTAAGGAACTGTACCTGATTTTCCTTGTATTTCCTCCATTCTGTCTCTCTCCTTCCCCTGAAGTGCCCGAAACTTTCTTTTGTTTAAAGAAAAGGGAGCAACAGAGACCTTCCTTTCCAAAGCCCTAATGTACTGGGTAAGCATGGGAATGCAAGTCCCATACACATGCACAGTACATCAAAACAAGCAATAGGACATGTAGCAGAAGTGGAAGAACACGATGGCACCGTTATACAAAGACATTATACAAATAAGTCATTTTTTCTTAAATAATGACGTTGTATAACAGCAATAACCAACTCCATGGTATGGTATATTGAAGATTTACCCATGGTTGGCTTTATTTAATCACTTGAGCTTCGCCCTCATGATTAAACCACACCAACCGTGGGTAAATCTACAATACTTCGGCTTGCTGCAACTTGAAGTTTAATAAAATGTGCTGATTCCTAGAAGTCTCTCATTGGCTTTGCTTTCCTCACTGGGTCATCTAGTGTTGGACCTGGCTCTGACTGGTACTGATATCTTTTGATGTTTTTTGAGAACCACAGTATGGGGTTTTAAACTGAGAATACACTCAGGACTCTATTTAATTGTGGGTTACTGTTTCATATTATTATGCCATGTGACAAAGTCTTGGGCTTTTCATAAAAATATGAAGAGATTTCCCTGTCATGAGCTGTGACAGAAAAAGCTAAGGTCTAGTATCGACAAGAGCAGGTACACAGTACTTGAGCAATACACTTGTTTATGTAGTGTGTGTAGTGGATAGTGAAGTGTACTTCATAGCCTTTGTGATCTGTTAGAACAGCAGAATTTCCAAAGACTGTGTGATCACTGGCAGTAAGTAAGGGGGGAGATGTAAGAAATTTCCCCAAAATATACACTATCTACTCTGCTGGTCAGGTCAGAAATGTCAAGAATCAGCGTTAGTTTCATCAACCATTTAACTTTTCTTACAAACAACTTCACATTTTAGCACTCCATCTTGCAACCAACAGACTACAGTTCAGAATCTATAATGAATTATGATTTAGGTTAATTCTTAAAATGGCTACACAACATGCTTGTATTAAAAGGGCAATGCCAGTATATACATATACACAATATATACAAGCAATTTAGCAGCTTTATCCTACTTACCATTATAGGAGAGGAATGGGAAGTGTAAAAACAAAGGTGTTTTTACATCATGGCATGCTAACAGTGGCATTGTGACAGGGATCAATGTGCAATTGCGGGAAAGAAGCGATAGAGTAGTTTAGAGAATAGTTGTTGAAAGGTTGACTGTATAACTTTGATGTTGGGGCCTGGCTGGGGAGCTTTGTTGGTTATATGGTATGCTCTATAATTTTCATTTAGGTAGTAGATGCAGGGCTAGGTTAAAGAGTTAAATGCAAACCAACTTACTATATTGTGGCTTAAATGCTGTTTAGCAGAAAGGTTCAAATTGGTGTGAGACAAATGCTCTTGGCATAGGTGAGTAGTGGGAACTCAAGGAGGGTGGGGTGGAGTCAGCAAGTACACAGACATATGAGTGGTGGAGGAAGTGAACTTGTTGTCCTAAACTGACATGATGGTGGAAAGGTAATTACGGGCTTTCTGTTTTGGATACATTTGGATGGATGGCAAGGAAAGGGTATTCCAGGAAGAATGAGTGGAGTGTCCTATTTCCTGGTGATGGCTGCCAGAGTCCTGTGGAATGACTTGTAAGTGTAGATGAAACTTTAGTTTGCACCCAAAGGCTAGTTCAGCCAAACTCCAGGGGAGAGGGGTGTCTTAATAACAGGGTGAAAGCAACTTGGGAAGGATATAGGATTTGCCACTTTGAATGTTGCTGTGATTAATTTACCTATTAAAAGGGAAAGCATTTCAAAGAGAACATCTGGGTGTAGTATTCTTACAAGAACTGAAGTTATAATGGAGGGACATGGGGAAGCTTAAGAAACAGGACTTTACCTTACTAGAATATGAATGCACAAGGAGGTAGGTAGGCCAGGGTTTGGGATTTTGAATAGGGATTGGCTTGGGTGGGACAGATATTAGGGTTACAGCATGGGGGGGTCAATAGTTTATGATGAGATGTGAACAAGAGGGAAGAGGAGAGGTATTGTTTACTTACTCTGGCCCTAATATTCGTTTACTTACTCTGGCCTTAATATTCGTTTACTTTCTCTGGCCCTAATATTGACAGGAGAAAGTTATGGGCAGTCTTCTGAAGGCAAGGAAACAGATGAGAAGGGTGACTGACAGGGTTGTCATAGGTGGGGATTCTGATTTTGGTATTGAACTGGAATTAGACACAGTGTATGGTAAGCTGGAATTTTATAAAAAGAGACAGAATGTTCTTGAAGTCAGTATGGAACAATGGAATCTGTTGTGCATTTGGAGAGTGAAGTGGAGCACACCATTATAGTTTACATTGTCTAGAAATGAAAAAAAAAAAACAATAAGTAAGCTGAATAGATTTCTGACTGACATTGGGAATGGAGGAAAAATAAAGGGGGTGTTGATTTTAGAAAGGAATCTCTCCAACCATGCAGTGGTAAGTTTGATAAGGAACGATGGGATACATGATGAGAAGAGGTGGATGTGGAATAAAGGTAAAGGGTAGGAAACCAGTTAGGTGAGATGATTAAAAAGAATGGTGTGCCAGTAGTTAAAGTAAATGCTGGAAGGATGGCTAAGGAAAATACTGGGGAGGGTGGTAAGGTGGATTGGAGAGACTAAGATGTTCTAAAATCTACATGGTAGAGGAAGAATAATGGGGGAAGAAGAGCAGAAGAAATAGACAACAAGGACTGGATTTGAGAGGAGAAGATATTTCAACAGCTAAAATTGGTAAGAGGTGGATGAACTAGGCAGAGTGGAACAGATTCACAATGTGAAGGAGAACATTAAGAGACTAGAGGAAATGCAGATGGAAGGATAGCAAGGGAAAAGAGAAACATTGTAGTGGGCTACGGGGATATGCATTCCAAAATGTTAGCTATGAGATTGAAAAATCAGTGTGAAAAATGGACATATGAATGTGACAAAAGATGAAGAAGGAGATAGATGTGTCAGAAGTGGAGAGATTAAGAGACATTTTACAGATTTTATAGTAAGTTGCATGCCTATTAGACCTATGAGGCAGATATGTTTGGGGTCTGGGAGGGTCAGTTACTGTCAGAGAAGGACAAGGAGGAATTGAACTCAAGGTGAAGGAAAGAGAGATTTTTGTCACTAAGCATAAGAAAAACAGAGACAGGATGGTTCCCCTGAATGATTTTTATAAATTTGTGGTTGTTAGGAGTAGGCAGATGCATATCTGAGTTATTTAACGAAATCATGGACAAAGAGATTTTACTTCTGTCTATGGCAGAAGCCATTACTGTGGTATAATGCAGAGATAAGGGAGACACAAACGATCTTTCCAATTTCCAACTGATATCTCAGTCCTTATAGCTTGTTTGGAGACAGAGAGAGAGAGAGAGAGAGAGTGAGAGACAGAGAGAGATTACTGAATGAAGACCTTGTGAGTTTTGTTAGAGGCAGATCATCTTTGGGTCGTTCGTGTATATTGCAAATTTGTTAAGGCTTGAACAGAGAAAGAATGGCAGTGTTAAGTAGGAGAAGTTCTGAATGAAATGCAAACAGCATTTGACATGGTAAGCTGGAAGTTCTTACAAAAATGGTGGACATATTGTACGGCAAGCATGCTTTTGAAGGGCTGTTGTGACTACAATGACAGCATTGACTTGGGAATGCTTCGATAAGGTCAGTCTTCAAACAGGAACATGTCACTATTAATTGCATTATTCTTGCTAATTATAGAAAATATGTTACAAAATAAGGAAATATCTGGAGGATATGGGTAAAGTGGAACAAAAAAGTAGTATAAATATCTTTATTGATGATTGCATGTTTTTGCTTGAAGGTATTGAAGTGTTGTTACCTGGAATTGTTGATCAACTTGGGAAGGAAATTGCACTGTGTTACCACTGTCAGAAGGCTTTAATTATTATGTTAGTAAAGGAGCTCCATTATTTAATCAATGGTGTTGGTTTGCCATTCTCTAAGGGAGGAAATAAGTACTTAGGAATCAAGATATACCCAAAGGTTAGGAAGTGAAGAAAATGAATTGGGGTGGAGCTGTGGGACAGAGTAGGGAAATATTGTATAAGTGATCTCAAAGGGCTAGCTGTTTCGGAGGTGAAGATGGCAGTTATGAGAAGGATGATGCTCTCCTGCTACATCTGGGAGTGCACCCCAAAGACAAGCATGTTGAAGAGGTTCAGAAGACTTGTGATAATTTTGTAGGGCATTGTAAGACGTGCAGGTATAGTAAGGTCAAGATGAGACTGAACAGGATTCTGGAGAGATGGAGAATTCTGGATTTTGGATGATACATAATAGCAGTAAGCATGGATTACAGGAACAGAAGGTTTAGGCTTAAAGTCCTACAATAAGTACAATAGCAAGGGAGATTAGAATAGATATATGGTACGTTGGTGGTCAATGGACAACGAGGTCTGGAGGAGACTTTGAAATAACTTTAAGTTTAATGCAGAGAGACAATGTTAGACAGATGAGATTATGGGAAAAAGCATGTAAATGATTTAGGGGAAGAATAAGGAAGTCGAAAATATTCAGAGGATTTAGTGGACTTGAGAAGGCAGGTAGATTGATTAGTTTTCAACAGGTATATAGTAAATTAAGGCTGAAAGAAGGTGACTGTTTGGTATATACTGCAGTTAATGTTGATGGAATAGTCAGTGCTAAAACCAAGTGAGGTTTAATACTGGTAAGGAAGTTTCTATGTGGTCTGTTAAAAATAATTGGTTAATGGGAGAAACAGGTGATGTTTGAAGAATATCTAGATAGCTGGACTTAAAGGAAACGTTGGAGACCTTTGCTAGGCTATGATATAGGTGGACTAGGTAGGATGACAGAGGAATGATGATGCATTGTGGGAAGAGAGTTGTCAGACTGAGAACAATCTGAGAGTTTACAGGCTGGTGTTTGATCTGCATAGAAGGATACTCCATGGGTGGTACAGAAGCCCTAGAAAGGTACAGGAAGAAGGCTGGAGGCAGAGGGACAGCTGCTGCAGAGGTGGGGAGTGAACTAAAGGCTATAAGCACATGCAGTGATGTTCTAAGTATGTGAATGGCATCTGGGTATCTCAATGATGCCAGAGAATGCAGGTGTATGGGGAATACATGGAATGTATTTGGTTCTTTGGGGTGTTTGGAATGAAAATATTGGGGTAGAACCACGAGAAGTGAAACATAGTTAATTGCAGGGCTGGTAAAAAGTAAAGTGCCTAGTAATGGAGGTCTTCTGAGATGTTATACTTGGATAAGCAAAAGTTATATGGGTTTATAAGGAAAGTAAGCACTGAAGGAAAAACAGGGAAATGTGACAGGGTCCTTGGGGAAAAATGGAGATGTGGGCTGACATTGGTCTAGTAAATGTCTGTGATCTATTAAATGAAGTTAGATGGAAGGATGTATTTATTTATTATTTGTTAACCAGGAAAGTCCGACTTGGAACAAAGCCAATTTTCAGCAAAGTCCCAGAGAGAAATTCTCCAGATGCATGTCTTTCTAACGTGGGAAGAAACCGAACCACCTGGAAAAAACCCACACGAATACAGGGAGAACATGCAGATTTCACACAGAAAACACCCCAGCAGAGAATCAAACCAGAGAACCTCTTGCTGTGAGGTGACAACACTACCGCTGCACCACTGCGCCATACATATAGTTACTGAAAAATTCCGGGGAAAGGAGCAACTTTAGTATTAGTGATTATGATATGAAAATAAGCTAGAACAAAATGGGCTCCACATACAAGTAATCCCTAATTATGCTTATAGTTCCACTTGGTATGTCAAACCAAAACAAGTGCTTGCCAATGTGCTTTTGCATGGGAGCATTCCATAAGTCTACAAGTGTTCTGCTCAAGGTCGCTGTAAGACAGATCCCTGTCTCTCTCTGCTACAGTATCAGATGTACATTTGTCTAGTTGCTATGCACACTCAGTTTTTATGGTCTTTAAGTATTTTAAGATAAATGATTTTAAGATTTTTTGCTCTCTGTTGTTTTTTTCATGCATATTCTGTTATTTAATTATTATATTATGAAAGGTTACCTGTAAAACCACTGACATTGAACAATATAACTATGCAACTCTTTGATTGACACTGACACACTGTAATCCTCAATGACTTATGGAAACAAACAAATAAATAAATAAATATATATATATACATATATACATATATATATATATATATATACATACATATATATATATATATATATATATATATATATATATATAAAATTAAAGTGGATCTGGCAGTTGGTGTGGAGGTTTAAGGCACCCGTTTGCCAATAATTAAGGTTCTTAACTAGACAGTACATCTAACTGGGGCAAAACATGCACACAGACACACACACACACACACACACACACACACACACACACACACACACACACACACACACACACACTGACACACCTCCATTTGCTCTAAAAGATGCACATTCACTGGAATGGAACAACTCCAAATGGACTTGGTTGCTGCTCTGTATCTCCTTGTGCACTCATGGCTATGTTTGCTCTGAATCTGTTATCCTGGATGCCCTATTTAAATCTCCTGTGGTTTCTAAAGATACCTGGAGGTTTATAGGGCTTAAGTTACTGAAGTCTAGGATGTCCTAATGCTTAGGTTTCTTGGGCTTGCTCTGCTATGTGATCGAAGTCTCCTGCTAAGTACTAATACTAGTTATGTTTTATTTTTCTATTTAAGGGAAATTTTTTTATTTTTTATAATGAATCTGCCTCCCCCCACCCAACATGGGCCCTGGACAGCTGCTAGTGCTAGATGCAGTCAGGAGTTGAATGTTGTAGATGTTCGGTATTCACAGATTCAGCCTCTTGTATTCACAATGTTGTGATTTGACATTGGAAGTCTCAGTATTGCCAGTATAAACCTTTACTTTTTATCATTCTTTGTATATTCATTCTCTGAATATTTTTTGACTAACCCTTCTATTGTCCCACACATAAATGCAAGTTGCCTTTTATTTCTCTACCCCAGGAATAAGGAATCAAACTGTGGTATGTTCACTGCTGAGTATTTTGTAATTTCCTCTCCACACAGCTAATCATGAGCTGCCACCAACTTCTCTCCTCATTTACCTGGTCTAACAGACCTGCCTTAGCCTCCCCCTGGAGTCACCTGACCCCATATTTGGGGCCAGTGAGGAGATCGAAAATGCTGGTGCAGTGTCATCTTGCTATCAAGGACCTTTGCAGACACCATATTATTGTCGAGTCAACAGGTGCATGAGCACTTCTGCAACATCTAACTAAGTCGTATACCTGCCTGCAGCACAGAGTTTGCTAGGCTTTTAAAGCTGCTACAGTGCAGTGAGCCTCGGCTGCCCTCCCAATGGGTGAGCCAATGTCAGCTGCTCACCCCATCTCCCCTCTGCACCTCTTCCAACACCCGTGCTATTAGTCTAGGTCTCCATAAGGGCTTCAGCCCTCTACAATGGGAGGCTACTTCATTCACTGCTGTGTACTGACTGATTTATCAAAAAACTAAATGAACTCTGCAACGCTGTGTAACTTTAATAAAATGTAAACCTTTCGAATAAAATCCTTCATCATCATATACACACATGTAAAATCAGAATTTAAATAGTAAAACATATGCAGTCACATGATGTCATACAGCCAGTAAACCATCATAAATAATAAAAAGACAATTAACACAGAATTATCTCAAACACATTTGTTTTTGTTTAAGAAATGGCTTTAAATTATGGATCATGATACATATGTCTTAGCAATGAATGATCTTTTGAATGATACTAGTGTATTTAAGGAAATTACTAATTTAGATGCATTTAAATGTACTCTGAGAAGTAGTATATCGGTTTATGACTTACAAATTATGAACCATATTTCATTAGACATATTTATTTTACTGTCCCCTGTCCTGTTATGCCTGTCTTATATGACTTGCCCAAAATACACAAATGTTTAAATAACCCCCCAATGAGATCAATAGTCTCAGGGAGGGGATAGCCTACTGAGCCGCTATCTATATATCTACAAAATATATTGAGTAAATATTTAGTTTATGTTAAAAGTTTTATTAAGGACATGGGTGACTTTTAACACAATTATGTGCTTGGTTTAATTTATGATGGTTCTATTTTGTAACACTTCATATAATGTCATTATTTACAGTGATTTTCCAATCGTTATGGTGTTTCTGCAATTAGAGAATTCTTGAATGAGTATGGTGATTTCACTGGAAGAGAAATTGAAACTGTCTGTGAAATTTTACAACTTGTACTAAATAACAATATTTTTATTTTTTGATAATAGATTTTTCCATCAGATTGCAAGTGTTGCAATGGGTACTCCTATTGCAAACACATATGTGAATCTTACATTAAATAAGTTGGAAAAACTTTACATATACAATGGTCCATATTTATACACGTCTAAGGTTAACTTTTTCAAAAGATTTGTTGATGATGTCTTTTTTATATGAGTGGGTAATGAGACTGAATTAATTAATTTTGTTGCTTTTTCTCAATACTACTACTGTTTTTTTAAAGTTTAAAATGATGTTTTCTAGAACTAGGATTTTTTTTTGGGATTCTAAACTTTCATATGTTAAATTAGGCATGCATACCAGAGTATTTAAGAAGCCTATTCATAGGAATAAGTATTTACACAGGAATAGTATGCATGCTAAGCATATATTTAAAGGAGTTATGAAGGGACAATATTTAAGGACTAGTAAGTTAAATACTGATCAAAATAAATGTCTCAGTCAAATGAAGGAAATAACTGAAGAGTTTAGAGTTACAGAATATGCTGATAGTTTACTAGCAACATCCTTTAATGAGATTATTAATAACAGAGATGAAAAAACACAACCTTATTTTAAAATGAATTCTACTTCTAATAATAATGATAATAATAGGCTTATTGAGCATGGGGATACTTTACATTTTATTACTAAATTTAGTAGATGTAATAAAATAGAAAAAAATTATTAAAAATAATTGGTGTATTTTAAAATCATTACCTGAATTAGAGGAATGTGTGGGTGATATTCCTAGATTTTCTTAAAGGAATTTAGTACAAGTTTAAAAAGGTGCTTGTGTTATAAAGAGATGTCTTATCTTAAGCAACCTAGGTCCTCCAGGTTAGGAGCTGTCCCTTGTTATAATTGCTCTAGTTGTGAATTTATAAATTCAGAAGACTGTTTTATACATCCAGTTATTGGTAAACATTTTAAATGTTCTTGTTTGGCTACTTGTAATTCAATTAATATTATATATTTAGCAACATGCAAAAAATGTCCTAGTTTTATATTGGTAAATCCATCAAAAAGATAGAATATTGGCGCATAGGTCTGATATGAGAAGGGGTATTATGACCAATTCTTTAGCTCAACATCAAAGGGAGAATGGTAGTGATCATTTTTTCACATTTAGAGTTACGGATGCACTTTTTAAGAGCATTAAGGGGGGATTTAAACAATAAGTTGGAATTTAAAGAATACAAATGTATTTTAAGGTTACAGGCTGATCAAACACCAGGCATTAACAAGATGGGTTCTTTAAAGCCAGTTCTTAAACAAAAACAAATGTGTTTGAGATAATTATGTGTTAATTGTCTTTTTATTATTTATGATGGTTTATTGGCTGTATGACAGCATGTGAGTGCATGTTTTATTATTTAAATTGTGATTTTAGATGTGTGTATGTACTGATGAAGGATTTTATCCAAAAGCTTTACATTTTATTAAAGTTACTCAGCATTGCAGAATTCATTTTTTTTGTATTGTTTGTTACGGTCCTCTGCTTTACCACACTCTTTTACTATTTTCGGTTACTGACTATTTTATCTCAACCTTTTCCACTCCCTCCACATTGGGGAGAATCAGGCAGCTGCTGTGCACTTTCCTTGTCAGGATGCTGACCATCTTACTTTTCATCAGATAATTGCCATTACTGCTTCCTCCTTATCATGCAGATAGGGAACTTTTCAGTTTAGTGATGGAAAATGATGGCATTCCGATCACTGTAGCTCTTCTTTTTCTTGCTGGCACTTACATTTTTCCAAGTCTGTCATCATCTCTCATTCTTGCATCTGGTAATTTTGTACTTAGTCAACAAAAGCCCTGGCTTTCATCTCCATCATCAAGACCAATATTATCATCTAAATGTCCATATTCACCTCATCTTTTAGCAGTTTTATGGTATACCATATTCACTGTTGCACATCCAGTGCAACTCTTTCCCCTTTCTTACACTTCCTGTCATTCCTAAACACCATGAATCAATGTAACTTAGCACTTTATATATACATAATCAACTCACCTTTTCACATAAGATAGCCAGACTTTCCCTGAGAGTGTAAAAGCCAATCACTGGGCCTGTGTGATGATAGCTGAAAGATATAAAAATAGGTGTATGCTAAGGTAAAGCTTCCTTGTTTATGCATGCATTTATACATCCATATAACCATTTGCATTTTGCCAGGAAAGGGGCACACAGTTGTAATAGGTGGTCTGCATGCACGACAATCAGCTTCACCTGATATTCTGGTCAAATATCCCTTTTAAACACTAAAATACTACCAGCTATTCCTGAAAAAAGACTGTAGGACTCAGTCGGTTTATGTAGTCTAGTCCATGAAAGGAAAGCAAACAAAAACATCAGTGATATTTAAAATGCATTCATTCTGAACCTACACGTGTTTACAATAATTTCTTCAATAATACAATTGTAAATGTGCCCTAGAAGTATACAAATAACCCATTTTCAAAAGTATATTCAGTTAATGATATTTTGTAGGGAGCAAGTTACATCAGTACTGTATTCAGTTTCTCCAGAAAAGTATCTTGTGCCATCTAGTGGCCTTATTCTTACTCTTTAGCCATTTCTTAGCCAGTCCTCTCCAGCATAATTCCAGCTTTTCAGAGCCTTTAACAGTGTTTTTGCCAAACACTAGAAAGGATAAAAATTTCAGCTATAGTCTCCGATGAGTGGTTGTCTCTTCCAGTACAGCGTAATGACAATTATATTCAGGTGTTATGAACCAGCGTAACTAAAGTGTGGTACTTAAAAGAGTGATAAATACACTAGTATAACAAAAATTGTCACAGGAACAGTAGGGAATGCTGTTTTCTTTGCAAGATAGGAAGAACAACAGCAGCTTACATTTAAATTTTAATAGTTCCACATAAGACAGACTACTGTCTGGTGAAGCACTGCATTTCATTCAGTTCTCGTAACGCATATTATGCCCTGTTTTTATGATTCCTACATTGAGTTAGTGGGGTAGAAAGGTAAAAGATTAGTGACATTTCCTCTAGAGGTATACAGGAATGCTACTCTGGTTTATGGATAAAATACTCTAATACAGATATACAAATTAAGACTAGAACTTCTTGGACAATAATGGAACCATTGAATGCACATTTGATAATAATGCATAATTTTTGCCACATACTCACATTCTTGGCTTTCCATCACAACCCCAATAGTTTGCAAGCCAGGCCATATCCAGGTAAAGTGAGGGAACTTTTGTTTTCCTGCTGAAAATCTTATTCCTGTAAAGTAATGTGAGAAACAACAATACTTCAATAAAAAGGCAAAATATTTGCTTTGCCTATTGGAGTGTAAACCAGTCTCAGATCTTTAGGCCTCTGGTTTAATTCTAGATCACATGGTCTGAAATTAAGTCATGGTGCTATAAAGTGAGAAACATTTGTATTCCTACATTTGTTATCTATATTTCTCTTATTATGCATACTGAACTATGCCCTTTTTGAGGGACACACATGGCAATGCATGATGACAAGAGTGCAATGCAGAACTGTTTGCAACAGAGAAAAAAAAAGTAATACAAATATATAAACTAAACGGAGAGCAAAGCAACAGATGTGACAAATTCTACAACCACCAAAGGAAATCTTGAAAAGTATTGAAACAATGTAATAAAATAAATCACTGATAGAATACTGAATATTAGACCCTGAGCTATGATGGAAGCTAGTTATAAATAAAATACTCAACTTGTTGGCTTTGAGTTTTTTTCCTACTGCTGCTTTGACCCATCTGCTGCTTACCACTTCCTGTTCTTCATCTTTGGGTCTCCCTATCTGACTGCTTCTGGTCTTTACTAGACAACAGTACAGCAAAGGGTGGAGTAATTTTTCTAAAGCAAATGTTGACATAAATTAGCAGCAAGTGTAGCAAATAAATACACCCTGGACAATACTGTCACCCTGCCTGCTGATGAGAATTCATATTTCATAATAGGAACATAGATTTAATGCCACTTTAGGGTACCCTACCCTAACAAAATATATGCTCTTCAGTATATCTCTGTGATGTTGAACTGTAATAAAAGAGAAAGAAAGGATGGCCAAAGTAATAATTTTCAAATTAATTGCAGTCATACATAAAAGCAGTTAACAAGATTGTTCAGTGTGTTATATATGTCCCTTTTCTTTCATACAGACAGCTATTCAAAAGATAACCACTTTTGGTGATCACCTCCAATGGATGATCATAAAAACAGTCAAAGAAATTATGTCCAATGTCTTAGCCTGCTGCTGTCATAAAGCAACCTTCCTACCCCAAGTGCTGGGGAAATAAAAACAAAAGAAAGAGGGACTGCATTGCTGCTAATAATTGTTGTTGTTGTTGTTTGTCTTTCGGCTTTTTCCCGGTAAGGGGTCGCCACAGCGGAACTCTGATCCACTAAAGATTGGCAGTAGATTTTTACGAAATGCCGAGGTGCCAGCTCGACGCCCAACCTTCAATGAAGGCACACCCATTTACTCATGCATGTCTTTCGAATGCTACCCAACTGCGGGGAGGACACACAGACTCAACACAGAAGGCACTCCCAATAATATCTGAGAGAAATATGAGTGGAGGAGATTGAAAGCACTAGCATTGCAATCATCATGGACCCCTATCAACATCTAAACAACAGAAGTCTAGAGAAGAAAATAAATAACTGTACCTTTATTCAGTCTTTTAAATTGTAAAGTTCAGAAATATGATCAGAAGTATGAAAACTTTTTAAGAAGATGCTGCAAAATGAAACTAAGTGAAAGTGGGCATCAGAAGTTTATAATAATGGAAGAGCATGAGTCACTGAATCCTATACTAAGGAAGCATGCACACACAATGACATAACATGGTTATGCATTGTATGAATATGTGGACATTTCCTTGAAGTCAAAAATAATAAAATAGATTAAGAAATATAAGTCAGGCATTGTCAGTTCAGTTACGCATGGTTTATTACAAAAGTATAAGCAGCCTGTGACAATAAATAACTTTGATATATTCAGATGTAGTACTGTGGCATTTCTTTTACAACTGGTAGTAGTAGATCTGCTTACAGGATTAACTTGAGCTGGAAAAATTAGTACATTAAAAATAGGTTCATAAGTGTATACTAGGCCTTCGACCAGTAGGGGCCTTATAGGCCTAGCCGTGCAACCCAGATATGACCCACAAATTTGATTTATATAAAGGGGATGATTTACTGACTGCCTCTGTTCATCAAGACATAGGCACCAGACTAGGGGTGAATTTTTGATTACCCATCCATTTGTCCAAGTTTTGCTTAAACAATGAGAGGAACTTTGTTTCACATGGATGGGGGCCTGCTCCAGAGAATGACAATTCTCTGAACCATATCTGTCTCTTCAACATGTCCTATTTATACCACAAGCAAAATTAGGTATTTTAATTTAGTAGTTCTGATGCAATTTGTTTTCCAGATGTGCAAAAGATTCATCAAAACAGGGTTCAGGAATGCCTTGTATGCCAGGCAAAGATCATCTCTCAAAAGTGATCAATTTAGGACATTGTGTTTACTTCCTGTATTTTTTTTATAAGGAACTTCTGTGGATGTTCTGGTTGCTGCATGTGTCTGGTCAGGTACATACCAAAGGGGGGTTTATATTCTGTGATGGGTCTAATGAGGGCTAAGTACAGTGTATGATGACCTGTCTGGACCTAGATGTCATGTCCTTGCTTATAAGCTGAGCAACATAGAAGGGTTTTCTTACTACCTTGGATATATGTTGGTTGAAGGCTAGGTTACTAACTACATGAGCTTCCAGATCCCTGACTAGTCAATCAACAATTAGGGATGTTTTAATAATGACATAGTTACCCAATGTGGCCGACTTCCCAAAGGGTACTATAACACATTTTTCGGTACTGATTTTTAAGCTGTGTTTTTAGCACCCAGATTTTGTCTGTGTTAGACCTTCCTGAAGGGTGTTCTCATCTTAGGGGGATTGAATGACTGCTCCCAGCTTGCAATCTTCTGCAAACTCGGTTAACCAGATGCCTTTAACATTGGCTTTGACATCCGGGAAGTAGATGTCAAAGAGGAGTGGGCCTAGTTCAGAGGCCTGCGAGACTGCACTGGTGACTGGCCTCTTTGTGAAAGTGGCCTCACTGATTCTAACCTCTTGGGTCCTGTCCTATCAGTGAGTACAAGTCTGTAAGAGCATGTTATAAAGAGGTTTATAACTAGTTCCATTAGCTTGTTGACAAAGGTCGAGTGAGGTATTGTATCAAAGGCTTTAGCCAGATCTAGGTAGGCAGTATGCACAGTTTTCCCCTCATCCATTACCTTAGTGACCTTTTCAAACTAGCCCACTGGATTCAGTAAGCATGACCTTCCCTTGACAAAGCCAATCTGGGATGGATCTAGTGTCTGAAGGCCTCTTATATCCTTCCTGATAATTTCCATGATAATTCTTTCCTTGGCTTTGCAAATAAGACTAGTCAGAGTAATAGGTTTGTAGTTTCCAGAATTTCTTGAAGGTCCTACCTTATGAAGGGGGACGTCTGTTGTAGTCTTCCATTCATGTGGCACAAAGCCTATTTTAAGGCTGTAGTTAAATAATGACTCCAAGATACCTGTTAAGTTGTGTTTTAGACTGTTCAGGAGGCATCCTGGGGTATTACTGAAGCCCACTGGGGCTGTGTCCTTAGCTTTAGCGAGTGCAGCTGGTACATGCTCCCTAGTTATAGTTGGTGTGGTTATGTTTGAGGGTATTTTGGTGGGATGATAATGGGTGAGACGGGGTAAAATTGGATAAATTGCTCTATGCTGCCCTTGAGGTTCCTGACAAATCTGAAGAAGGTCTTATGGTTATCTTTCACCTCAAAATTGGCTTTGCCCTCATAGTTGCCTATTTAGTTCGATGAGTGAGTTTTATTTTTATGGGAATTACCCTTCAAGATTTTTGTCATAATTTTTTTCCTTTTGTTGTATGTCCTGTTTAATTTGGGATGCCACCAGGGAAGTTTATTTATAGGGCTAATCCTGGGCTTACTTCTGGTAGGTACAGCAGCCTCTATGCAGCTATTGACATGGTTGTACAAAGTTTCTGAAAGCAAATGAGCACAGGCTGCAATGTTCTTGGGGTTTGGAGGGGCACTGAATTTTGAAAAAAATAACTTAATAAAATGTAGTTTGCCTTGGAATAGTTCCTAACTGTTACTAGTTTTAGTGGGATTATAGAGCTAATTTTGATTTTGAAGGAGATAGCTTTATGATCAAACCTTATCAGACAGCACGAGATGCTGGGGGAGAGGGGTGCATCATTCTCCCATATTTGTGACCACAAAATCCAGTATGTTGGAGCCTTTAGGGGGTGCTGTGAAGGCTGCCAGCCTAGCTAGATAGAATTTTGTAGATAATTATCTGTCATTGTAAATATAAATATAATCCACAAGCTTATTTTACAAATGTAAGAAAAGTAAATGTAAGAAAACTGTGTTACATGCTGAACTTCAAAAATGTAACAACAGTGCACACTGCTGGAAGAAAGCTGTTAAGTAAAGAATTACAACTGTGTTTGATCTCAAGCTCGGAGACAGGATGTCTGGGCTAGCAAATTATTTCTATTGACTTCATTTAAGAGATAATTACTAAGGTTTTACATGTAAAAGTGTCTTTTATTGCTGTGGCTTCCTGGCCAGGTGCAGCTTACAAAGAAATGTAAATTTTGAGTTCCCTTAGCCTGGGAACTAAAGGAGAAGTGATACAAATGATGTAATGTGAAATGAGTCAGCAGTACTGGGTATTATCAATTTAAGAGTTTCTCAGAGGGAAAGACTGAGCATTTTGGATTTTGTCTGAAGCTGACAACAACTCACCAACACTTTGCCTTGTAAGTAAGGTTATTTAGGACATAGTTTCTCTTAGAGTTAGATAGGAATTTAGAAAGATTAGTCTAGCTGTTTTTTATATTTATGTCAGACTATCCTACAATATTGTTTTAAAGTTCCTGTGATTTCTGAACTCTTGATTAGCACTATGATGAATTGATGAGATTTGTCTTTTTTTTTTATTATTCATTATTAAATATTTTCAACTGTGGTTGTTTTGTGTAGAGATAATTTAAGCTCATAGAGTACACTGCATATAATTGGTGATACTGTCCAAGCCACTCCAATAGTCTTCCAGTTCAGCACACTTACTGTTTGGATAATAGTAATATTACATAGTGAAATTGGTCACCCTTTGGGAAGGGACTTATAGTAGCTGATATAAGTGGTTGGTGGTAGTTGGTGCTACCTTATAATCTGGGCAGAAAGGGGGTATTGCTGGAGAACCTGTGCCAGCCTTCCCTAGGAGTGTCTGTGTGTTTGTATATAAATTAAATCTTAAAGTGTGTGTGTGTGTGTGTGTGTGTGTGTGTGTGTGTGTGTGTGTGTGTGTGTGTGTGTGTGTGTGTGTGTGTGAGCTACTTGGGCAAGGACATGAAGCACTGGTTGGACAGAGAGGGGGCTGGAGGTTGTAGCTTGACCACTAGGCTGAGACCTGGACCCTATAGCTGTGCCAGTGGGGAGTCTTTTTGGGGATCTGGAGAGAAAGAGCAAAACTATCCCCTGACTGACTGTGGTCTCCGTGTGCTCTTAAGGGAAATTGTACTTTACTGTGTTTATCATCCCAATGTGCATGCCCCTCACTGGTGCTAGTGGTGAGGACTGAGGATCCTTGATTACTGGGCCAGTGTACGAGCATCATATATTAACTGGTGGCAGTGGTGGGATATCCAAATCAAATATTGTTTGATAGTGGTGAGTTAGCCACATCACATACTAATTGGCTTGTAGTGGCATAGATAGTGAATTCCTGTAACTTGTGTACAGTGATCACTGAAGGTGTTTTTGTACTCTAAATCAGCCACGCAATGAATATTCATAGTTCAGATCACAATTGTTTTATTTCTTTTGTTAGCTTAGTTAGTCAGGGAGAGCAGGCAAGCATGTCAGCAGAGGAGTATGGCAAGCTGATAAGGAGCTAGTTGGCTGAGATGTGCCAGCTAAAGGACTGGTGCATGGAAACCTGACTAAAGCAGACATGATTGCAGCTTTGGTCACAGCTGCATCCGAGAATAGCAACCAGGAAGATGATCAGACTGGTTGTGGAGATGCACAACATTCAGAGAAAGGACAGCTCAACTTTTCTTAACAATCCATCTGGAGTTAAAGAGACTTGAGTTGGAGGCCAAGCGGTTCAAAATGGAAGCAGCAGTGAAACTGTGACATCTACAGGCTGAGGAGAATGAGAAACTGCTATGCCTGGAAGCTGAGGAGAAGGAGAGGCAGAGGCAGCACGAAAAGAAGATGCTGACTCTTCGCCACAGTCATGGAGGTAAGGGGGAAGTGAGTAACCAAACCCCAGAAGCAACAAAGGTCAGTAAATTTCTTCCATAGTTTACAGACAGGGATAATTTTGATAGTTTCATTCACATGTTTGAGAGGGTATCTAAGCAGTATGATGTTGACCAAAGGCTCTGAGTACGCTTCCTGACCCCCTTACTCCATGGTAAAGCTGTAACTATTTTATACAAGCTATCATTTCATGATTGTTTTTAATTATAATGTTGTAAAGAATTGTTTGCTAGAATTTTTTAAGTTAACACCTGAAACTTATAGGAAAAAGTTTCATGAGGATAGACACAAGGCAGATGAAAGTGTGTGTGAATATGTTGCTGAACTAAGCATTATTTTCATAGGTGGGTGAGTGGATGTCAGGTCACTACTTTTGAAGGGCTGGCAGACCTTTTGGTGAGGGAACGAGCCCTTAGCACTTTGCCTGAGGTCATGAGGATCTGGTTAGCTGATAGACAATGCTCTACGTCAGATGAATTAGGGAAGAAGGTAGACCTATACCTAACAAGCAGGGGTTCACTGCACAGGAATGGGACACCCAGTTCTGCTCATGGGTCTAAGGGAACTCATGGTGGGCGGCCCAGACAGCCCCAACAGAATCTGCCAGTAGTAGGGGAAGCCACTAGTCCAGGTACATGTCCAGGCCCTCGGGTTAAATGTTTTGAATGCAACCAGTGGGGCCATGTAGCATATAGATGTCCATGGAGGCAAAGTGGGCAACAAAAGCCGAGAGAGACAGTAAGTGGGAATGACAAAATGCCAATAGTAGGTTGTCTTGAGACAACAGGGATACCAAACCTCCATCCTGCAGATGTCCTGATAGGTAAGGGTTTTGATGAGGCAGTACCATATGTTTATGCAGTTACATGCAGTCAGGCTTGGAGACCCAGACAGACCGCACACTTGCAGCCAGGACTGGTGAGGTGGTTACTTCAGGGAGGGAGCTACCTGTAGCAATGAGACTGAAGGTGAGCCACAGCTACTTGTGGGTTCTGATGGTCCCTTGGATAAAGTGACTGCAAAGGTAGAGTTGAATAGTAGTACCCAGGCTGACAGTGAGGCACCGCTGTCAGAGGATGCCAGACATCCTGGTGGAAGGGGAGCTGGGAAGGGCTACAAAGAGAGAGTTGAGACAGGCTCAGCTCTTGGACCCTACATTACAAGGCCTGAGACAGGTAGCTAGTGAGGCACCTGATTCTCAAGATAAGGGGGAATCTATATACTGGGACAAAGGGTTACTGTATAGAGAGTGGACCCGTGAGGGAGGGCTAGAAGGTGAGAGGATACAGCAGTTGGTAGTGCCTAGACCCTACCATCTGGTGCTTTTAGCCATAGCCCATTATATTCCCTTTGCAGGTCATATGGGCATAAAACGGACAAAGAAATGTATTATGTAGAACTTTTATTGGCCTGGGATTTGCAGAGATGTAACAGTGTACTCCAGGAACTGTGAGCAGTGCCAAAAGGTAGGTAAGGCAGGAGACAAGGTGAAAGCTCCTTTGATGCCTTTGTCTATGATTGAGGAGCCATTTCAGAGGGTAGTTATGGATATTTTGAGGCCTCTGAGTTCCACAGGTTCCACAAGGAAAAAGTAAATCCTAGTGGTAGTAGATTATGCTACAAGATACCATGAGGCAGTGTTTTTGTCCTCCATTGAGGCAGAAAAGGTAGCAAATGCTTTGTTAGAGATTTTCATCTGGGTTGGTTTCCCAAAAGACATACTAACTGACAGAGGTGTCAATTTCATGTCGGACCTGCTGGCTTGTCTGTGGACATTCTGTGGGGTGAAGCACCTGAAAACCACCCCTACCACCCCCAGACTAATGGTCTTGTTGAGAAGTTAAACTCTACAATCAGGTCCATGCTACGGGCATTTGCAGACCAGTTTAAGAGGGAGTGGGACAAATATTTGTCCCATCTGTTGTTTGCTTACAGAGAGGTTCCCCCTGAAACCATGTTTTTTTCACCCTTTGAGTTGCTGTATGGGCATAGGGTGAGAGGACCTCTACATTTAATTCTTGATGAGTGGGAAGGTGAGTATGAATCTCACAAGGAGTCTGTTGTGGGCTGTGGCATATATCCTAAACCTCAAGACAAGGCTCAGGGAACTCATGGGCTTGGCCCAGGAGAACCTGGCAGAAGCCCGACAATAGAAAAAGGTCTGGTGTGACAGGAATTCTCAAGTTAGAGAGTATGTTATAGGGCCACAGGTAATGGTTTTCATTCCTGTCAGACACAACAAGCTGCAAGCAGCTTGGGAAGGTCCCTACAAGGTGTTAGGAAGGTCAGTGATGTTAACTACTGTAGTTCCCTGAAAATAAGACCGGGTCTTATACTCTTTCCCCGCTGAAATACGCATTAGGGCTTATTATCAGGGGATGCCTTATTTACCCCCCCCTACAACAATCTACATTTATTCATGTACAAAAATCGACATTTATTCATGTACAAAAATTGACACTTATTTAGTACTTTTTTGTTATTCGGCAACAGTTCTAAGTAACGCGTTAACAGTTGTGTGGGAATTCTACATAAACAGTGCAACAAATATTTCAACTTCTGAATATCTACACCTTGGCTTTCACAGTGCAATATTTTATGCTTAACAGAAATTGCAGAAAAGTCTCAATACATGTGTATTGGAGGAGGGGAATAAAATTGAAAGCATAACCAATCCATTCTGTTGCCACGATAACGGAAAAGTTATTCAAATACAGTCATGTCATCTTTTTCTGAAACATTGTCATAAGTCACCAAAGCCCAAATTCCGGCCTGAATTTCTTCAAGCTCCATTTCCTGTCGAACCATTGGTCCCAATCTGTCATGCCTAGCAATAGAGCTCTCCTTAAATGAGCACTGCTTGTCCAAGTAGCATGCTAGTAGTGCATTGGCAACACAGCTGTCAGTGATTTTATCCCATGAATTTTTCACCCAAGTCACGACCTCTTGCAGGCTAGGCTTCACAAAGTTTCTATGCTGATTTCTCTCCATTCTATTTTCAATGTAGTCATTGAGTTCCATGCGCAAATGGTCCTTGAATGGCTTGTTTATTTCAATATCAAGAGTCTGGTGATAGGCAGTCATTCTTGTGGGAATCATTATTTGATCTATTCTTCCTTTCTATTCCGTACAAGAAATTTCTTCATGTCTTTAGCATGGTGAGTGCTGGCTGAGTCACAGACTAGCAGACCTCTTTTGTCACCTTGCAAAACAAGTGGCAGCATTACATCAATCCACTTCCTTATAACTGCTTGTGTGCACCAGGCTTTTTCAGTTTCAAGAATGTAAATGCCTGAAACATGTTCAGTCTTATCTTTCTTGCCCTTACTAATGATTAGAGGTGGGGTTTTCTTTCCATCTAGACAAATTGCCAAAATACAGGTAACACATGCACTCTCGTAACCAGTGGGGAATGTAGATTGACGAGGCACCCCTCTGATCAATTGTTGTTTGAAATCCTTGGCCCATAAACACTGCAGTTTCATCCATAGCAATCAAGTTGGAGAGTTGGTATTTAGAAAAGTTGATGCCATCAATAAAGGACTTAAATGCAAGTGCACGTTTAATAACTTCAGTATCTTCCAGCTTGAACAGTGTTGTTGATCTTCTTAGAGACAGTTCATATTACTGAAGGAAGTCATCCAGCCAATGTTGTGATGCTTTGAATTCTTCTGGGGATATTTCTAAGGGCAAATGCTTGAATATCAGCCCTGCGCACAACCAAAGCCTTTGCTCTCCTGTTAGCAATCCATTCACAGATGATGCCTTCCAGCAAGCATATGATATGTCAGTGCAGCACCGCAGTGGGATTAGCAATGCCAACCCAGATTGGCTCTCCAGACAGGGAATGGGGTAAGATATACCCAGATAGACCTAACCCTCTCAAGCAATGTTTTTCAAGTGTCTGGGAGGGGGGTGGAGAATTGTGAAGGCTGCCAGCCTAGCCAGATAGAATTTTGTAGATAATTCTATGTCATTGTAAATATTAATGTAATCCACAGGCTTGTTTTACAAATGTAAGAAAACTAAATGTATGAAAACTGTGTTATATTCTGAACTTCAAAAATGTAACAATGGTGCACCCTGCTGGAAGAAAGCTGTTAAGTAAAGAATTACAACTGTCTTTGATCTCAAGCTTGGAGACAGGATGTCTGGGCTAGTAAATTTTTTCTATTGTCTTAATTTAAGAGATAATTACCAAGGTTTTACATGTAAAAGTGTCTTTTATTGCTGTGGCTTCCTGGCCAGGAGCAGCTTACAAAGAAATGTAAATTTTGAGTTCCCTTAACCTGGGGACTAAAGGAGAAGTGATAAAAATGATGTAATGTGAAATGAGTCAGCAGTACTGGGTATTATCAATTTAAGACTTTCTCAGAGGGAAAGACTGAGCATTTTGGATTTTGGATTTTCTCTGAAGCTGACAGCAACTCAGCAGCACTTTGCCTTGTAAGTAAAGTTATTTAGGACATAGTTTCTCTTAGAGTTATATAGGAATTTAGCCATATTAGTCTAGCTGTTTTCTATATTTATGTCAGACTATCTTACAATACTGTTTTAAAGTTCCTGTGATTTTTGAACTCTTGATTAGCACTGTGTTGAATTGATAAGATTTGTCTTGTTTTTTTATTATTATTTATTATTAAATATTTTTAAATCTTTCAACTGTGGCTGTTTTGTGTAGAGATAATTTAAGCTTGTAGAGTACATT